>NW_026529479.1:0-164363 GCF_028500815.1 Rissa tridactyla | reverse complement strand
AGGCATAGTTTTCCCTGCTGGCTCTTTGGGCGGGGACCCATCTCCAGCCGTACGGCCATTTTTGTGCCTGGCGCGGCGCAAGAGGGAAAGGGTGGTGTCGAGGCTAAAGGCAGCAGGAAAGCCCGCAGCCCCCAGGTCTGTGGGCTACGCAAGCGGTTCCCAAAGAGCTTTAGAACAAGGCATAGTTTTCCCTGCTTGTTCTTTGGGCGGGGGACCCATCTCCACCCATAGGCCATTTTTGTGCCTGATAGGGGCGCCAAGTGGGAAAGGGTGGCTTTGAGGCTGAAGACAGCAGGAAAGCCTGCAGCCCCCAGGCCTGTGGGGCTACGCAAGCGGTTCCCAAAGAGCTTTAGAACAAGGCATAGTTTTCCCTGCTGGCTCTTTGGGTGGGGGACCCATCTCCAGCCGTATGGCTATTTTTGTGCCTGACGCGGTGCGTAGTGGCATAGGGTGGTTTTGAGGCTGAAGGCAGCAGGAAAGCCCGCAGCCCCCACGTCTGTGGGGCCAAGCAAGCGGTTCATAAAGAGCTTTAGAACAAGGCATAGTTTTCCCTGCTGGCTCTTTGGGCGGGGGACCCATCTCCAGCCGGTATGGCCATTTTTGTGCCTGGCGCGGTGCGTAGTGGGAAAGGGTGGTTTTGAGGCTGAAGGCAGCAGGAAAGCCCGCAGCCCCCAGGTCTGTGGGGCTACGCAAGCGGTTCCCAAAGAGCTTTAGAACAAGGCATAGTTTTCCCTGCTGGCTCTTTGGGCGGGGGACCCATCTCCAGCCGTATGGCCATTTTTGTGCCTGGCGCGGCGCCAAGTGGGTAAGGGTGGTGTCGAGGCTGAAGGCAGCAGCAAAGCCCGCAGCCCCCAGGTCTGTGGGGCTACGCAAGCGGTTCCCAAAGAGCTTTAGAACAAGGCATAGTTTTCCCTGCTGGCTCTTTGGGCATGGGACCCATCTCCAGCCGTATGGCCATTTTTGTCCCTGGCCCGGCGCCAAGTGGGAAAGGGTGGCTTTGAGGCTGAAGGCAGCAGGAAAGCCCGCAGCCCCCAGGTCTGTGTGGCTACGCAAGCGGTTCCCAAAGAGCTTTAGAACAAGGCATAGTTTTCCCTGCTCGCTCTTTGGGCGGGGGACACATCTCCAGCCATATGGCCATTTTTGTGCCTGGCGAAGCCCCAAGTGCGAAAGGGTGGCTTTGAGGCTGAAGGCAGCAGGAAAGCCCGCAGCCCCCACGTGTGTGGGGCTACGCAAGCGGTTCCCAAAGAGCTTTAGAACAAGGCATAGTTTTCCCTGCTGGCTCTTTGGGCATGGGACCCATCTCCAGCCATAGGCCATTTTTGTGCTTGATAGGGCGCCAAGTGGGAAAGGGTGCTGTCGAGGCTGAAGGCAGCAGGAAAGCCCGCAGCCCCAGGTCTGTGCGGCTACGCAAGCGGTTCCCAAAGAGCTTTAGAACAAGGCATAGTTTTCCCTGCTGGCTCTTTGGGCGGGGGACCCATCTCCAGCCGTATGGCCATTTTTGTGCCTGGCGCGGCGCCAAGTGGGAAAGGGTGGTGTCGAGCCTGAAGGCAGCAGGAAAGCCCGCAGCCCCAGGTCTGTGGGGCTACGCAAGCGGTTCCCAAAGAGCTTTAGAACAAGGCATAGTTTTCCCTGCTTGTTCTTTGGGCGGGGGACCCATCTCCAGCCGTATGGCCATTTTTGTGCCTGGCGCGGCGCCAAGTGGGAAAGGGTGGTGTCGAGGCTGAAGGCAGCAGGAAAGCCCGCAGCCCCCAGGTCTGTGGGGCTACGCAAGTGGTTCCCAAAGAGCTTTAGAACAAGGCATAGTTTTCCCTGTTGGCTCTTTTGACAGGGGACACATCTCCAGCCGTATGGCCATTTTTGAGCCTGGCGCGGCGCCAAGTGGGAAAGGGTGGTGTCGAGGCTGAAGGCAGTAGGAAATCCCGCAGCCCCCAGGTCTGTGGGGCTATGCAAGCGGTTCCAAAGAGCTTTAAAACAAGGCATAGTTTTCCCTGCTGGCTCTTTGGGCGGGGGACCCATCTCCAGCCATATGGCCATTTTTGTGCCTGGCGCGGCGCCAAGTGGGAAAGGGTGGCTTTGAGGCTGAAGGCAGCAGCAAAGCCGGCAGCCCCCAGGTCTGTGGGGCTACGCAAGCGGTTCCCAAAGAGCTTTAGAACAAGGCATAGTTTTCCCTGCTGGCTCTTTGGGCATGGGACCCATCTCCAGCCATAGGCCATTTTTGTGCCTGGCGCGACGCCAAGTGGGAAAGGGTGTTGTCGAGGCTGAAGGCAGCAGCAAAGCCTGCAGGCCCCACGTCTGTGGGGCCACGCAAGCGGTTCCCAAAGAGCTTTAGAACAAGGCATAGTTTTCCTTGCTGGGTCTTTGGGCATGGGACCGATCTCCAGCCATAGGCCATTTTTTGCCTGATGGAGTGCCAAGTGTGAAAGGGTGGTTTTGAGGCTGAAGGCAGCAGGAAAGCCCGCAGCCCCCAGGTCTTTGGGGCTACGCAAGCGGTTCCCAAAGAGCTTTAGAACAAGGCATAGTTTTCCTGCTGGCTCTTTGGGCGGGGGACCCATCTCCAGCCGTATGGCCATTTTTGTGCCTGGCGCGGCGCCAAGTGGAAAGGGTGGCTTTGAGGCTGAAGGCAGCAGGAAAGCCCGCAGCCCCCATGTCTGTAGGGCTACGCAAGCGGTTCCCAAGAGCTTTAGAACAAGGCATAGTTTTCCCTGCTGGCTCTCTGGGCGGGGGACCCATCTCCAGCCATAGGACCATTTTTGTGCCTAGCGCGGCGCCAAGTGGGAAAGGGTGGCTTTGAGGCTGAAGGCAGCAGCAAAGCCTGCAGGCCCCACGTCTGTGGGGCCACGCAAGCGGTTCCCAAAGAGCTTTAGAACAAGGCATAGTTTTCCTTGCTGGGTCTTTGGGCATGGGACCGATCTCCAGCCATAGATCATTTTTTTACCTGATGGAGTGCCAAGTGGGAAAGGGTGGCTTTGAGGCTGAAGGCAGCAGGAAAGCCTGCAGCCCCCAGGTCTGTGGGGCTACGCAAGCGGTTCCCAAAGAGCTTTAGAACAAGGCATAGTTTTCCTTGCTGGCTCTTTGGGCATGGGCCCCATCTCCAGCCATAGGCCATTTTTGTGCCTGATGCGGCGCCAAGTGGGAAAGGGTTGCTTTGAGGCTGAAGGCAGCAGGAAAGCCCGCAGCCCCCAGGTCTGTGGGGCTACGCAAGCGGTTCCCAAAGAGCTTTAGAAGAAGGCATAGTTTTCCCTGCTGGCTCTTTGGACGGGGGACCCATTTCCAGCCGTATGGCCATTTTTGTGCCTGGCGCGGTGCGTAGTGGTAAAGGGTGGTTTTGACGCTGAAGGCAGCAGCAAAGCCCGCAGCCCCCAGGTCTGTGCGGCTACGCAAGCGGTTCCCAAAGAGCTTTAGAACAAGGCATAGTTTTCCCTGCTGGCTCTTTGGGCGGGGGACCCATCTCCAGCCGTATGGCCATTTTTGTGCCTGGCGCGGCGCCAAGTGGGTAAGGGTGGTGTCGAGGCTGAAGGCAGCAGCAAAGCCTGCAGCCCCCAGGTCTGTGGGGCCAAGCAAGCGGTTCCCAAAGAGCTTTAGAACAAGGCATAGTTTTCCCTGCTGGCTCTTTGGGCATGGGACCCATCTCCAGCCATAGGCCATTTTTGTGCCTGGCGCGGCGCCAAGTGGGAAAGGGTGGCTTTGAGGCTGAAGGCAGCAGGAAAGCCTGCAGCCCCCAAGTCTCTGGGGCTACGCAAGCAGTTCCCAAAGAGCTTTAGAACAAGGCATAATTTTCCCTGCTGGCTCTCTGGGCGGGGGACCCATCTCCAGCCATAGGCCGTTTTTGTGCCTGGCGCGGCGCCAAGTGGGAAAGGGTGCTGTCGAGGCTGAAGGCAGCAGCAAAGCCTGCAGCCCCCAGGTCTGTGGGGCTATGCAAGCGGTTCCCAAAGAGCTTTAGAAAAGGGCATAATTTTCCCTGCTGGCTCTTTGGGCGGGGGACCCATCTCCAGCCGTATGGCCATTTTTGTGCCTGGCACGGCGCCAAGTGGGAAAGGGTGGTGTCGAGGCTGAAGGCAGCAGGAAAGCCCGCAGCCCCCATGTCTGTAGGGCTACGCAAGCGGTTCCCGAAGAGCTTTAGAACAAGGCATAGTTTTCCCTGCTGGGTCTTTGGGCATGGGACCGATCTCCAGCCATAGGCCATTTTTTTACCTGATGGAGTGCCAAGTGGGAAAGGGTGGCTTTGAGGCTGAAGGCAGCAGGAAAGCCTGCAGCCCCCAGGTCTGTGGGGCTACGCAAGCGGTTCCCAAAGAGCTTTAGAACAAGGCATAGTTTTCCTTGCTGGCTCTTTGGGCGGGGGACCCATCTCCAGCCATAGGCCATTTTTGTGCCTGATGCGGCGCCAAGTGGGAAAGGGTGGCTTTGAGGCTGAAGGCAGCAGGAAAGCCCGCAGCCCCCAGGTCTGTGCGGCTACGCAAGCGGTTCCCAAAGAGCTTTAGAACAAGGCAAAATTTTCCTTGCTGGCTCTCTGGGCGGGGGACCCATCTCCAGCCGTATGGCCATTTTTGTGCCTAGCGCGACGCCAAGTGGGAAAGGGTGGCTTTGAGGCTGAAGGCAGCAGCAAAGCCTGCAGCCCCCAGGTCTGTGGGGCTACGCAAGCGGTTCCCAAAGAGCTTTAGAACAAGGCATAGTTTTCCCTGCTGGGTCTTTGGGCATGGGACCCATCTCCAGCCATAGGCCATTTTTGTGCCTGGCGCGACACCAAGTGGGAAAGGGTGGCTTTGAGGCTGAAGGCAGCAGGAAAGCCCGCAGCGCCAGGTCTGTGGGGCTACGCAAGCGGTTCCCAAAGAGCTTTAGAACAAGGCATAATTTTCCTTGCTGCTCTCTGGGCGGGGGACCCATCTCCAGCCGTATGGCCATTTTTGTGCCTGGCGCGGCGCCAAGTGGGAAAGGGTGGTGTCGAGGCTGAAGGCAGCAGGAAAGCCCGCAGCCCCCAGGTCTGTGGGGCTACGCAAGCGGTTCCCAAAGAGCTTTAGAACAAGGCATAATTTTCCTTGCTGGCTCTCTGGGCGGGGGACCCATCTCCAGCCGTATGGCCATTTTTGTGCCTGGCGCGGCGCCAAGTGGGAAAGGGTGGTGTCGAGGCTGAAGGCAGCAGGAAAGCCTGCAGCCCCCAGGTCTGTGGGGCTACGCAAGCGGTTCCCAAAGAGCTTTAGAACAAGGCATAGTTTTCCCTGCTGGCTCTTTGGGCGGGGGACCCATCTCCAGCCGTATGGCCATTTTTGTGCCTGGCACGGTGCGTAGTGGGAAAGGGTGGTTTTGAGGCTGAAGGCAGCAGGAAAACCTGCAGCCCCCAGGTCTGTGCGGCCAAGCAAGCGGTTCCCAAAGAGCTTTAGAACAAGGCATAGTTTTCCCTGCTGGCTCTTTGGGCATGGGACCCATCTCCAGCCATAGGCCATTTTTGTGCCTGATAGGGCGCCAAGTGGGAAAGGGTGGCTTTGAGGCTGAAGGCAGCAGGAAAGCCTGCAGCCCCCAGGTCTGTGGGGCTACGCAAGCGGTTCCCAAAGAGCTTTAGAAGAAGGCATAGTTTTCCCTGCTGGCTCTTTGGACGGGGGACCCATTTCCAGCCGTATGGCCATTTTTGTGCCTGGCGCGGTGCGTAGTGGTAAAGGGTGGTTTTGACGCTGAAGGCAGCAGCAAAGCCCGCAGCCCCCAGGTCTGTGCGGCTACGCAAGCGGTTCCCAAAGAGCTTTAGAACAAGGCATAGTTTTCCCTGCTGGCTCTTTGGGCGGGGGACCCATCTCCAGCCGTATGGCTATTTTTGTGCCTGGCGCGGTGCATAGTGGGAAAGGGTGGTTTTGAGGCTGAAGGCAGCAGCAAAGCCTGCAGCCCCCAGGTCTGTGGGGCCAAGCAAGCGGTTCCCAAAGAGCTTTAGAACAAGGCATAGTTTTCCCTGCTGGCTCTTTGGGCATGGGACCCATCTCCAGCCATAGGCCATTTTTGTGCCTGGCGCGGCGCCAAGTGGGAAAGGGTGGCTTTGAGGCTGAAGGCAGCAGCAAAGCCTGCAGG
The DNA here is from genome assembly GCF_028500815.1 of Rissa tridactyla. Lineage (NCBI taxonomy): Eukaryota > Metazoa > Chordata > Aves > Charadriiformes > Laridae > Rissa > Rissa tridactyla. Next base: position 158,315 of record NW_026529479.1, on the reverse strand, counting down.
CCCCAGGTCTGTGGGGCTACGCAAGCGGTTCCCAAAGAGCTTTAGAACAAGGCATAGTTTTCCTTGCTGGGTCTTTGGGCATGGGACCGATCTCCAGCCATAGGCCATTTTTTTGCCTGATGGAGTGCCAAGTGTGAAAGGGTGGCTTTGAGGCTGAAGGCAGCAGGAAAGCCTGCAGCCCCCAGGTCTGTGGGGCTACGCAAGCGGTTCCCAAAGAGCTTTAGAACAAGGCATAGTTTTCCTTGCTGGCTCTTTGGGCATGGGACCCATCTCCAGCCATAGGCCATTTTTGTGCCTGATGCGGCGCCAAGTGGGAAAGGGTGGCTTTGAGGCTGAAGGCAGCAGGAAAGCCCGCAGCCCCCAGGTCTGTGCGGCTACGCAAGCGGTTCCCAAAGAGCTTTAGAACAAGGCATAATTTTCCTTGCTGGCTCTCTGGGCGGGGGACCCATCTCCAGCCGTATGGCCATTTTTGTGCCTAGCGCGACGCCAAGTGGGAAAGGGTGGCTTTGAGGCTGAAGGCAGCAGCAAAGCCCGCAGCCCCCAGGTCTGTGGGGCTACGCAAGCGGTTCCCAAAGAGCTTTAGAACAAGGCATAGTTTTCCCTGCTGGGTCTTTGGGCATGGGACCCATCTCCAGCCGTATGGGTATTTTTGTGTCTGGCGCGGCGCCAAGTGGGAAAGGGTGGTTTTGAGGCTGAAGGCAGCAGGAAAGCCCGCAGCCCCCAGGTCTTTGGGGCTACGCAAGCGGTTCCCAAAGAGCTTTAGAACAAGGCATAGTTTTCCCTGCTGGCTCTTTGGGCGGGGGACCCATCTCCAGCCGTATGGCCATTTTTGTGCCTGGCACGGCGCCAAGTGGGAAAGGGTGGTGTCGAGGCTGAAGGCAGCAGGAAAGCCCGCAGCCCCCATGTCTGTAGGGCTACGCAAGCGGTTCCCAAAGAGCTTTAGAACAAGGCATAGTTTTCCCTGCTGGCTCTTTGGGCGGGGGACCCATCTCCAGCCATAGACCATTTTTGTGCCTAGCGCGGCGCCAAGTGGGAAAGGGTGGCTTTGAGGCTGAAGGCAGCAGCAAAGCCTGCAGGCCCCACGTCTGTGGGGCCACGCAAGCGGTTCCCAAAGAGCTTTAGAACAAGGCATAGTTTTCCTTGCTGGGTCTTTGGGCATGGGACCGATCTCCAGCCATAGATCATTTTTTTACCTGATGGAGTGCCAAGTGGGAAAGGGTGGCTTTGAGGCTGAAGGCAGCAGGAAAGCCTGCAGCCCCCAGGTCTGTGGGGCTACGCAAGCGGTTCCCAAAGAGCTTTAGAACAAGGCATAGTTTTCCTTGCTGGCTCTTTGGGCATGAGCCCCATCTCCAGCCATAGGCCATTTTTGTGCCTGATGCGGCGCCAAGTGGGAAAGGGTGGCTTTGAGGCTGAAGGCAGCAGGAAAGCCCGCAGCCCCCAGGTCTGTGCGGCTACGCAAGCGGTTCCCAAAGAGCTTTAGAACAAGGCAAAATTTTCCTTGCTGGCTCTCTGGGCGGGGGACCCATCTCCAGCCGTATGGCCATTTTTGTGCCTAGCGCGACGCCAAGTGGGAAAGGGTGGCTTTGAGGCTGAAGGCAGCAGCAAAGCCTGCAGCCCCCAGGTCTGTGGGGCTACGCAAGCGGTTCCCAAAGAGCTTTAGAACAAGGCATAGTTTTCCCTGCTGGGTCTTTGGGCATGGGACCCATCTCCAGCCATAGGCCATTTTTGTGCCTGGCGCGACACCAAGTGGGAAAGGGTGGCTTTGAGGCTGAAGGCAGCAGGAAAGCCCGCAGCGCCAGGTCTGTGGGGCTACGCAAGCGGTTCCCAAAGAGCTTTAGAACAAGGCATAATTTTCCTTGCTGGCTCTCTGGGCGGGGGACCCATCTCCAGCCGTATGGCCATTTTTGTGCCTGGCGCGGCGCCAAGTGGGAAAGGGTGGTGTCGAGGCTGAAGGCAGCAGGAAAGCCCGCAGCCCCCAGGTCTGTGGGGCTACGCAAGCGGTTCCCAAAGAGCTTTAGAACAAGGCATAGTTTTCCCTGCTGGCTCTTTGGGCGGGGGACCCATTTCCAGCCGTATGGCCATTTTTGTGCCTGGCGCGGTGCGTAGTGGGAAAGGGTGGTTTTGAGGCTGAAGGCAGCAGGAAAGCCTGCAGCCCCCAGGTCTGTGGGGCCAAGCAAGCGGTTCCCAAAGAGCTTTAGAACAAGGCATAGTTTTCCCTGATGGCTCTTTGGGCATGGGACCCATCTCCAGCCATAGGCCATTTTTGTGCCTGATAGGGCGCCAAGTGGGAAAGGGTGGCTTTGAGGCTGAAGGCAGCAGGAAAGCCTGCAGCCCCCAGGTCTGTGGGGCTACGCAAGCGGTTCCCAAAGAGCTTTAGAAGAAGGCATAGTTTTCCCTGCTGGCTCTTTGGACGGGGGACCCATTTCCAGCCGTATGGCCATTTTTGTGCCTGGCGCGGTGCGTAGTGGTAAAGGGTGGTTTTGACGCTGAAGGCAGCAGGAAAGCCCGCAGCCCCCAGGTCTGTGCGGCTACGCAAGCGGTTCCCAAAGAGCTTTAGAACAAGGCATAGTTTTCCCTGCTGGCTCTTTGGGCGGGGGACCCATCTCCAGCCGTATGGCCATTTTTGTGCCTGGCGCGGTGCATAGTGGGAAAGGGTGGTTTTGAGGCTGAAGGCAGCAGCAAAGCCTGCAGCCCCCAGGTCTGTGGGGCCAAGCAAGCGGTTCCCAAAGAGCTTTAGAACAAGGCATAGTTTTCCCTGCTGGCTCTTTGGGCATGGGACCCATCTCCAGCCATAGGCCATTTTTGTGCCTGGCGCGGCGCCAAGTGGGAAAGGGTGGCTTTGAGGCTGAAGGCAGCAGCAAAGCCCGCAGCCCCCAGGTCTGTGGGGCCACGCAAGCGGTTCCCAAAGAGCTTTAGAACAAGGCATAGTTTTCCTTGCTGGGTCTTTGGGCATGGGACCGATCTCCAGCCATAGGCCATTTTTTTGCCTGATGGAGTGCCAAGTGGGAAAGGGTGGCTTTGAGGCTGAAGGCAGCAGGAAAGCCCGCAGCCCCCAGGTCTGTGGGGCTACGCAAGCGGTTCCCAAAGAGCTTTAGAACAAGGCATAGTTTTCCTTGCTGGCTCTTTGGGCATGGGACCCATCTCCAGCCATAGGCCATTTTTGTGCCTGATGCGGCGCCAAGTGGGAAAGGGTGGCTTTGAGGCTGAAGGCAGCAGGAAAGCCCGCAGCCCCCAGGTCTGTGGGGCTACGCAAGCGGTTCCCAAAGAGCTTTAGAACAAGGCATAGTTTTCCCTGCTGGGTCTTTGGGCATGGGACCCATCTCCAGCCATAGGCCATTTTTGTGCCTGGCGCGACGCCAAGTGGGAAAGGGTGGCTTTGAGGCTGAAGGCAGCAGGAAAGCCCGCAGCCCCCAGGTCTGTGGGGCTACGCAAGCGGTTCCCAAAGAGCTTTAGAACAAGGCATAATTTTCCTTGCTGGCTCTCTGGGCGGGGGACCCATCTCCAGCCGTATGGCCATTTTTGTGCCTGGCGCGGCGCCAAGTGGGAAAGGGTTGTGTCGAGGCTGAAGGCAGCAGGAAAGCCCGCAGCCCCCAGGTCTGTGGGGCTACACAAGCGGTTCCCAAAGAGCTTTAGAACAAGGCATAGTTTTCCCTGCTGGCTCTTTGGGCATGGGACCCATCTCCAGCCATAGGCCATTTTTGTGCCTGGCGCGGCGCCAAGTGGGAAAGGGTGGCTTTGAGGCTGAAGGCAGCAGCAAAGCCTGCAGGCCCCACGTCTGTGGGGCCACGCAAGCGGTTCCCAAAGAGCTTTAGAACAAGGCATAGTTTTCCTTGCTGGGTCTTTGGGCATGGGACCGATCTCCAGCCATAGGCCATTTTTTTGCCTGATGGAGTGCCAAGTGGGAAAGGGTGGCTTTGAGGCTGAAGGCAGCAGCAAAGCCTGCAGCCCCCAGGTCTGTGGGGCTACGCAAGCGGTTCCCAAAGAGCTTTAGAACAAGGCATAGTTTTCCTTGCTGGCTCTTTGGGCATGGGACCCATCTCCAGCCATAGGCCATTTTTGTGCCTGATGCGGCGCCAAGTGGGAAAGGGTGGCTTTGAGGCTGAAGGCAGCAGGAAAGCCCGCAGCCCCCAGGTCTGTGGGGCTACGCAAGCGGTTCCCAAAGAGCTTTAGAACAAGGCATAGTTTTCCCTGCTGGGTCTTTGGGCATGGGACCCATCTCCAGCCATAGGCCATTTTTGTGCCTGGCGCGACGCCAAGTGGGAAAGGGTGGCTTTGAGGCTGAAGGCAGCAGGAAAGCCCGCAGCCCCCAGGTCTGTGGGGCTACGCAAGCGGTTCCCAAAGAGCTTTAGAACAAGGCATAATTTTCCTTGCTGGCTCTCTGGGCGGGGGACCCATCTCCAGCCGTATGGCCATTTTTGTGCCTGGCGCGGCGCCAAGTGGGAAAGGGTGGTGTCGAGGCTGAAGGCAGCAGGAAAGCCCGCAGCCCCCAGGTCTTTGGGGCTACGCAAGCGGTTCCCAAAGAGCTTTAGAACAAGGCATAGTTTTCCTTGCTGGGTCTTTGGGCATGGGACCGATCTCCAGCCATAGGCCATTTTTTTACCTGATGGAGTGCCAAGTGGGAAAGGGTGGCTTTGAGGCTGAAGGCAGCAGGAAAGCCTGCAGCCCCCAGGTCTGTGGGGCTACGCAAGCGGTTCCCAAAGAGCTTTAGAACAAGGCATAGTTTTCCTTGCTGGCTCTTTGGGCATGGGCCCCATCTCCAGCCATAGGCCATTTTTGTGCCTGATGCGGCGCCAAGTGGGAAAGGGTGGCTTTGAGGCTGAAGGCAGCAGGAAAGCCCGCAGCCCCCAGGTCTGTGCGGCTACGCAAGCGGTTCCCAAAGAGCTTTAGAACAAGGCAAAATTTTCCTTGCTGGCTCTCTGGGCGGGGGACCCATCTCCAGCCGTATGGCCATTTTTGTGCCTAGCGCGACGCCAAGTGGGAAAGGGTGGCTTTGAGGCTGAAGGCAGCAGCAAAGCCTGCAGCCCCCAGGTCTGTGGGGCTACGCAAGCGGTTCCCAAAGAGCTTTAGAACAAGGCATAGTTTTCCTTGCTGGCTCTTTGGGCATGGGACCCATCTCCAGCCATAGGCCATTTTTGTGCCTGATGCGGCGCCAAGTGGGAAAGGGTGGCTTTGAGGCTGAAGGCAGCAGGAAAGCCCGCAGCCCCCAGGTCTGTGGGGCTACGCAAGCGGTTCCCAAAGAGCTTTAGAACAAGGCATAGTTTTCCCTGCTGGGTCTTTGGGCATGGGACCCATCTCCAGCCATAGGCCATTTTTGTGCCTGGCGCGACGCCAAGTGGGAAAGGGTGGCTTTGAGGCTGAAGGCAGCAGGAAAGCCCGCAGCCCCCAGGTCTGTGGGGCTACGCAAGCGGTTCCCAAAGAGCTTTAGAACAAGGCATAATTTTCCTTGCTGGCTCTCTGGGCGGGGGACCCATCTCCAGCCGTATGGCCATTTTTGTGCCTGGCGCGGCGCCAAGTGGGAAAGGGTGGTGTCGAGGCTGAAGGCAGCAGGAAAGCCCGCAGCCCCCAGGTCTGTGGGGCTACACAAGCGGTTCCCAAAGAGCTTTAGAACAAGGCATAGTTTTCCCTGCTGGCTCTTTGGGCGGGGGACCCATCTCCAGCCGTATGGCCATTTTTGTGCCTGGCGCGGCGCCAAGTGGGAAAGGGTGGTTTTGAGGCTGAAGGCAGCAGGAAAGCCTGCAGCCCCCAGGTCTGTGGGGCTACGCAAGCGGTTCCCAAAGAGCTTTAGAAGAAGGCATAGTTTTCCCTGCTGGCTCTCTGGACGGGGGACCCATTTCCAGCCGTATGGCCATTTTTCTGCCTGGCGCGGCGCCAAGTGGGAAAGGGTGGTTTTGACGCTGAAGGCAGCAGGAAAGCCCGCAGCCCCCAGGTCTGTGCGGCTACGCAAGCGGTTCCCAAAGAGCTTTAGAACAAGGCATAGTTTTCCCTGCTGGCTCTTTGGGCGGGGGACCCATCTCCAGCCGTATGGCCATTTATGTGCCTGGCGCGGCGCCAAGTGGGAAGGGGTGGTTTTGAGGCTGAAGGCAGCAGCAAAGCCTGCAGCCCCCAGGTCTGTGGGGCCAAGCAAGCGGTTCCCAAAGAGCTTTAGAACAAGGCATAGTTTTCCCTGCTGGCTCTTTGGGCATGGGACCCATCTCCAGCCATAGGCCATTTTTGTGCCTGGCGCAGCGCCAAGTGGGAAAGGGTGGCTTTGAGGCTGAAGGCAGCAGGAAAGCCTGCAGCCCCCAAGTCTCTGGGGCTACGCAAGCAGTTCCCAAAGAGCTTTAGAACAAGGCATAATTTTCCCTGCTGGCTCTCTGGGCGGGGGACCCATCTCCAGCCATAGGCCGTTTTTGTGCCTGGCGCGGCGCCAAGTGGGAAAGGGTGCTGTCGAGGCTGAAGGCAGCAGCAAAGCCTGCAGCCCCCAGGTCTGTGGGGCTATGCAAGCGGTTCCCAAAGAGCTTTAGAACAAGGCATAGTTTTCCCTGCTGGCTCTTTGGGCGGGGGACCCATCTCCAGTCGTATGGCTATTTTTATGCCTGGCGCGGTGCGTAGTGGGAAAGGGTGGTTTTGAGGCTGAAGGCAGCAGGAAAGCCCGCAGCCCCCAGGTCTTTGGGGCTACGCAAGCGGTTCCCAAAGAGCTTTAGAACAAGGCATAGTTTTCCTTGCTGGGTCTTTGGGCATGGGACCGATCTCCAGCCATAGGCCATTTTTTTACCTGATGGAGTGCCAAGTGGGAAAGGGTGGCTTTGAGGCTGAAGGCAGCAGGAAAGCCTGCAGCCCCCAGGTCTGTGGGGCTACGCAAGCGGTTCCCAAAGAGCTTTAGAACAAGGCATAGTTTTCCTTGCTGGCTCTTTGGGCATGGGCCCCATCTCCAGCCATAGGCCATTTTTGTGCCTGATGCGGCGCCAAGTGGGAAAGGGTGGCTTTGAGGCTGAAGGCAGCAGGAAAGCCCGCAGCCCCCAGGTCTGTGCGGCTACGCAAGCGGTTCCCAAAGAGCTTTAGAACAAGGCAAAATTTTCCTTGCTGGCTCTCTGGGCGGGGGACCCATCTCCAGCCGTATGGCCATTTTTGTGCCTAGCGCGACGCCAAGTGGGAAAGGGTGGCTTTGAGGCTGAAGGCAGCAGCAAAGCCTGCAGCCCCCAGGTCTGTGGGGCTACGCAAGCGGTTCCCAAAGAGCTTTAGAACAAGGCATAGTTTTCCTTGCTGGCTCTTTGGGCATGGGACCCATCTCCAGCCATAGGCCATTTTTGTGCCTGATGCGGCGCCAAGTGGGAAAGGGTGGCTTTGAGGCTGAAGGCAGCAGGAAAGCCCGCAGCCCCCAGGTCTGTGGGGCTACGCAAGCGGTTCCCAAAGAGCTTTAGAACAAGGCATAGTTTTCCCTGCTGGGTCTTTGGGCATGGGACCCATCTCCAGCCATAGGCCATTTTTGTGCCTGGCGCGACGCCAAGTGGGAAAGGGTGGCTTTGAGGCTGAAGGCAGCAGGAAAGCCCGCAGCCCCCAGGTCTGTGGGGCTACGCAAGCGGTTCCCAAAGAGCTTTAGAACAAGGCATAATTTTCCTTGCTGGCTCTCTGGGCGGGGGACCCATCTCCAGCCGTATGGCCATTTTTGTGCCTGGCGCGGCGCCAAGTGGGAAAGGGTGGTGTCGAGGCTGAAGGCAGCAGGAAAGCCCGCAGCCCCCAGGTCTGTGGGGCTACACAAGCGGTTCCCAAAGAGCTTTAGAACAAGGCATAGTTTTCCCTGCTGGCTCTTTGGGCGGGGGACCCATCTCCAGCCGTATGGCCATTTTTGTGCCTGGCGCGGCGCCAAGTGGGAAAGGGTGGTTTTGAGGCTGAAGGCAGCAGGAAAGCCTGCAGCCCCCAGGTCTGTGGGGCTACGCAAGCGGTTCCCAAAGAGCTTTAGAAGAAGGCATAGTTTTCCCTGCTGGCTCTCTGGACGGGGGACCCATTTCCAGCCGTATGGCCATTTTTCTGCCTGGCGCGGCGCCAAGTGGGAAAGGGTGGTTTTGACGCTGAAGGCAGCAGGAAAGCCCGCAGCCCCCAGGTCTGTGCGGCTACGCAAGCGGTTCCCAAAGAGCTTTAGAACAAGGCATAGTTTTCCCTGCTGGCTCTTTGGGCGGGGGACCCATCTCCAGCCGTATGGCCATTTATGTGCCTGGCGCGGCGCCAAGTGGGAAGGGGTGGTTTTGAGGCTGAAGGCAGCAGCAAAGCCTGCAGCCCCCAGGTCTGTGGGGCCAAGCAAGCGGTTCCCAAAGAGCTTTAGAACAAGGCATAGTTTTCCCTGCTGGCTCTTTGGGCATGGGACCCATCTCCAGCCATAGGCCATTTTTGTGCCTGGCGCAGCGCCAAGTGGGAAAGGGTGGCTTTGAGGCTGAAGGCAGCAGGAAAGCCTGCAGCCCCCAAGTCTCTGGGGCTACGCAAGCAGTTCCCAAAGAGCTTTAGAACAAGGCATAATTTTCCCTGCTGGCTCTCTGGGCGGGGGACCCATCTCCAGCCATAGGCCGTTTTTGTGCCTGGCGCGGCGCCAAGTGGGAAAGGGTGCTGTCGAGGCTGAAGGCAGCAGCAAAGCCTGCAGCCCCCAGGTCTGTGGGGCTATGCAAGCGGTTCCCAAAGAGCTTTAGAACAAGGCATAGTTTTCCCTGCTGGCTCTTTGGGCGGGGGACCCATCTCCAGTCGTATGGCTATTTTTATGCCTGGCGCGGTGCGTAGTGGGAAAGGGTGGTTTTGAGGCTGAAGGCAGCAGGAAAGCCCGCAGCCCCCAGGTCTTTGGGGCTACGCAAGCGGTTCCCAAAGAGCTTTAGAACAAGGCATAGTTTTCCTTGCTGGGTCTTTGGGCATGGGACCGATCTCCAGCCATAGGCCATTTTTTTACCTGATGGAGTGCCAAGTGGGAAAGGGTGGCTTTGAGGCTGAAGGCAGCAGGAAAGCCTGCAGCCCCCAGGTCTGTGGGGCTACGCAAGCGGTTCCCAAAGAGCTTTAGAACAAGGCATAGTTTTCCTTGCTGGCTCTTTGGGCATGGGCCCCATCTCCAGCCATAGGCCATTTTTGTGCCTGATGCGGCGCCAAGTGGGAAAGGGTGGCTTTGAGGCTGAAGGCAGCAGGAAAGCCCGCAGCCCCCAGGTCTGTGCGGCTACGCAAGCGGTTCCCAAAGAGCTTTAGAACAAGGCAAAATTTTCCTTGCTGGCTCTCTGGGCGGGGGACCCATCTCCAGCCGTATGGCCATTTTTGTGCCTAGCGCGACGCCAAGTGGGAAAGGGTGGCTTTGAGGCTGAAGGCAGCAGCAAAGCCTGCAGCCCCCAGGTCTGTGGGGCTACGCAAGCGGTTCCCAAAGAGCTTTAGAACAAGGCATAGTTTTCCCTGCTGGGTCTTTGGGCATGGGACCCATCTCCAGCCATAGGCCATTTTTGTGCCTGGCGCGACACCAAGTGGGAAAGGGTGGCTTTGAGGCTGAAGGCAGCAGGAAAGCCCGCAGCGCCAGGTCTGTGGGGCTACGCAAGCGGTTCCCAAAGAGCTTTAGAACAAGGCATAATTTTCCTTGCTGGCTCTCTGGGCGGGGGACCCATCTCCAGCCGTATGGCCATTTTTGTGCCTGGCGCGGCGCCAAGTGGGAAAGGGTGGTGTCGAGGCTGAAGGCAGCAGGAAAGCCCGCAGCCCCCAGGTCTGTGGGGCTACGCAAGCGGTTCCCAAAGAGCTTTAGAACAAGGCATAATTTTCCTTGCTGGCTCTCTGGGCGGGGGACCCATCTCCAGCCGTATGGCCATTTTTGTGCCTGGCGCGGCGCCAAGTGGGAAAGGGTGGTTTTGAGGCTGAAGGCAGCAGGAAAACCTGCAGCCCCCAGGTCTGTGGGGCCAAGCAAGCGGTTCCCAAAGAGCTTTAGAACAAGGCATAGTTTTCCCTGATGGCTCTTTGGGCATGGGACCCATCTCCAGCCATAGGCCATTTTTGTGCCTGATAGGGCGCCAAGTGGGAAAGGGTGGCTTTGAGGCTGAAGGCAGCAGGAAAGCCTGCAGCCCCCAGGTCTGTGGGGCTACGCAAGCGGTTCCCAAAGAGCTTTAGAAGAAGGCATAGTTTTCCCTGCTGGCTCTTTGGACGGGGGACCCATCTCCAGCCGTATGGCCATTTTTGTGCCTGGCGCGGTGCGTAGTGGTAAAGGGTGGTTTTGACGCTGAAGGCAGCAGGAAAGCCCGCAGCCCCCAGGTCTGTGCGGCTACGCAAGCGGTTCCCAAAGAGCTTTAGAACAAGGCATAGTTTTCCCTGCTGGCTCTTTGGGCGGGGGACCCATCTCCAGCCGTATGGCCATTTTTGTGCCTGGCGCAGCGCCAAGTGGGAAAGGGTGGTTTTGAGGCTGAAGGCAGCAGCAAAGCCTGCAGCCCCCAGGTCTGTGGGGCCAAGCAAGCGGTTCCCAAAGAGCTTTAGAACAAGGCATAGTTTTCCCTGCTGGCTCTTTGGGCATGGGACCCATCTCCAGCCATAGGCCATTTTTGTGCCTGGCGCGGCGCCAAGTGGGAAAGGGTGGCTTTGAGGCTGAAGGCAGCAGCAAAGCCCGCAGCCCCCAGGTCTGTGGGGCCACGCAAGCGGTTCCCAAAGAGCTTTAGAACAAGGCATAGTTTTCCTTGCTGGGTCTTTGGGCATGGGACCGATCTCCAGCCATAGGCCATTTTTTTGCCTGATGGAGTGCCAAGTGGGAAAGGGTGGCTTTGAGGCTGAAGGCAGCAGGAAAGCCTGCAGCCCCCAGGTCTGTGGGGCTACGCAAGCGGTTCCCAAAGAGCTTTAGAACAAGGCATAGTTTTCCTTGCTGGCTCTTTGGGCATGGGACCCATCTCCAGCCATAGGCCATTTTTGTGCCTGATGCGGCGCCAAGTGGGAAAGGGTGGCTTTGAGGCTGAAGGCAGCAGGAAAGCCCGCAGCCCCCAGGTCTGTGGGGCTACGCAAGCGGTTCCCAAAGAGCTTTAGAACAAGGCATAGTTTTCCCTGCTGGGTCTTTGGGCATGGGACCCATCTCCAGCCATAGGCCATTTTTGTGCCTGGCGCGACGCCAAGTGGGAAAGGGTGGCTTTGAGGCTGAAGGCAGCAGGAAAGCCCGCAGCCCCCAGGTCTGTGGGGCTACGCAAGCGGTTCCCAAAGAGCTTTAGAACAAGGCATAATTTTCCTTGCTGGCTCTCTGGGCGGGGGACCCATCTCCAGCCGTATGGCCATTTTTGTGCCTGGCGCGGCGCCAAGTGGGAAAGGGTGGTGTCGAGGCTGAAGGCAGCAGGAAAGCCCGCAGCCCCCAGGTCTGTGGGGCTACACAAGCGGTTCCCAAAGAGCTTTAGAACAAGGCATAGTTTTCCCTGCTGGCTCTTTGGGCATGGGACCCATCTCCAGCCATAGGCCATTTTTGTGCCTGGCGCGGCGCCAAGTGGGAAAGGGTGGCTTTGAGGCTGAAGGCAGCAGCAAAGCCTGCAGGCCCCACGTCTGTGGGGCCACGCAAGCGGTTCCCAAAGAGCTTTAGAACAAGGCATAGTTTTCCTTGCTGGGTCTTTGGGCATGGGACCGATCTCCAGCCATAGGCCATTTTTTTGCCTGATGGAGTGCCAAGTGGGAAAGGGTGGCTTTGAGGCTGAAGGCAGCAGGAAAGCCTGCAGCCCCCAGGTCTGTGGGGCTACGCAAGCGGTTCCCAAAGAGCTTTAGAACAAGGCATAGTTTTCCTTGCTGGCTCTTTGGGCATGGGACCCATCTCCAGCCATAGGCCATTTTTGTGCCTGATGCGGCGCCAAGTGGGAAAGGGTGGCTTTGAGGCTGAAGGCAGCAGGAAAGCCCGCAGCCCCCAGGTCTGTGGGGCTACGCAAGCGGTTCCCAAAGAGCTTTAGAACAAGGCATAGTTTTCCCTGCTGGGTCTTTGGGCATGGGACCCATCTCCAGCCATAGGCCATTTTTGTGCCTGGCGCGACGCCAAGTGGGAAAGGGTGGCTTTGAGGCTGAAGGCAGCAGGAAAGCCCGCAGCCCCCAGGTCTGTGGGGCTACGCAAGCGGTTCCCAAAGAGCTTTAGAACAAGGCATAATTTTCCTTGCTGGCTCTCTGGGCGGGGGACCCATCTCCAGCCGTATGGCCATTTTTGTGCCTGGCGCGGCGCCAAGTGGGAAAGGGTGGTGTCGAGGCTGAAGGCAGCAGGAAAGCCCGCAGCCCCCAGGTCTGTGGGGCTACACAAGCTGTTCCCAAAGAGCTTTAGAACAAGGCATAGTTTTCCCTGCTGGCTCTTTGGGCGGGGGACCCATCTCCAGCCGTATGGCCATTTTTGTGCCTGGCGTGGCGCCAAGTGGGAAAGGGTGGTTTTGAGGCTGAAGGCAGCAGGAAAGCCTGCAGCCCCCAGGTCTGTGGGGCTACGCAAGCGGTTCCCAAAGAGCTTTAGAAGAAGGCATAGTTTTCCCTGCTGGCTCTTTGGACGGGGGACCCATTTCCAGCCGTATGGCCATTTTTCTGCCTGGCGCGGCGCCAAGTGGGAAAGGGTGGTTTTGACGCTGAAGGCAGCAGGAAAGCCCGCAGCCCCCAGGTCTGTGCGGCTACGCAAGCGGTTCCCAAAGAGCTTTAGAACAAGGCATAGTTTTCCCTGCTGGCTCTTTGGGCGGGGGACCCATCTCCAGCCGTATGGCCATTTATGTGCCTGGCGCGGCGCCAAGTGGGAAGGGGTGGTTTTGAGGCTGAAGGCAGCAGCAAAGCCTGCAGCCCCCAGGTCTGTGGGGCCAAGCAAGCGGTTCCCAAAGAGCTTTAGAACAAGGCATAGTTTTCCCTGCTGGCTCTTTGGGCATGGGACCCATCTCCAGCCATAGGCCATTTTTGTGCCTGGCGCGGCGCCAAGTGGGAAAGGGTGGCTTTGAGGCTGAAGGCAGCAGGAAAGCCTGCAGCCCCCAAGTCTCTGGGGCTACGCAAGCAGTTCCCAAAGAGCTTTAGAACAAGGCATAATTTTCCCTGCTGGCTCTCTGGGCGGGGGACCCATCTCCAGCCATAGGCCGTTTTTGTGCCTGGCGCGGCGCCAAGTGGGAAAGGGTGCTGTCGAGGCTGAAGGCAGCAGCAAAGCCTGCAGCCCCCAGGTCTGTGGGGCTATGCAAGCGGTTCCCAAAGAGCTTTAGAACAAGGCATAGTTTTCCCTGCTGGCTCTTTGGGCGGGGGACCCATCTCCAGTCGTATGGCTATTTTTATGCCTGGCGCGGTGCGTAGTGGGAAAGGGTGGTTTTGAGGCTGAAGGCAGCAGGAAAGCCCGCAGCCCCCAGGTCTTTGGGGCTACGCAAGCGGTTCCCAAAGAGCTTTAGAACAAGGCATAGTTTTCCTTGCTGGGTCTTTGGGCATGGGACCGATCTCCAGCCATAGGCCATTTTTTTACCTGATGGAGTGCCAAGTGGGAAAGGGTGGCTTTGAGGCTGAAGGCAGCAGGAAAGCTGCAGCCCCCAGGTCTGTGGGGCTACGCAAGCGGTTCCCAAAGAGCTTTAGAACAAGGCATAGTTTTCCTTGCTGGCTCTTTGGGCATGGGCCCCATCTCCAGCCATAGGCCATTTTTGTGCCTGATGCGGCGCCAAGTGGGAAAGGGTGGCTTTGAGGCTGAAGGCAGCAGGAAAGCCCGCAGCCCCCAGGTCTGTGCGGCTACGCAAGCGGTTCCCAAAGAGCTTTAGAACAAGGCAAAATTTTCCTTGCTGGCTCTCTGGGCGGGGGACCCATCTCCAGCCGTATGGCCATTTTTGTGCCTAGCGCGACGCCAAGTGGGAAAGGGTGGCTTTGAGGCTGAAGGCAGCAGCAAAGCCTGCAGCCCCCAGGTCTGTGGGGCTACGCAAGCGGTTCCCAAAGAGCTTTAGAACAAGGCATAGTTTTCCCTGCTGGGTCTTTGGGCATGGGACCCATCTCCAGCCATAGGCCATTTTTGTGCCTGGCGCGACACCAAGTGGGAAAGGGTGGCTTTGAGGCTGAAGGCAGCAGGAAAGCCCGCAGCGCCAGGTCCTGTGGGGCTACGCAAGCGGTTCCAAAGAGCTTTAGAACAAGGCATAATTTTCCTTGCTGGCTCTCTGGGCGGGGGACCCATCTCCAGCCGTATGGCCATTTTTGTGCCTGGCGCGGCGCCAAGTGGGAAAGGGGTGGTGTCGAGGCTGAAGGCAGCAGGAAAGCCCGCAGCCCCCAGGTCTGTGGGGCTACGCAAGCGGTTCCCAAAGAGCTTTAGAACAAGGCATAATTTTCCTTGCTGGCTCTCTGGGCGGGGGGACCCATCTCCAGCCGTATGGCATTTTTGTGCCTGGCGCGGCGCCAAGTGGGAAAGGGTGGTTTTGAGGCTGAAGGCAGCAGGAAAACCTGCAGCCCCCAGGTCTGTGCGGCTACGCAAGCGGTTCCCAAAGAGCTTTAGAACAAGGCATAGTTTTCCCTGATGGCTCTTTGGGCATGGGACCCATCTCCAGCCATAGGCCATTTTTGTGCCTGATAGGGCGCCAAGTGGGAAAGGGTGGCTTTGAGGCTGAAGGCAGCAGGGAAAGCCTGCAGCCCCCAGGTCTGTGGGGCTACGCAAGCGGTTCCCAAAGAGCTTTAGAAGAAGGCATAGTTTTCCCTGCTGGCTCTTTGGGCGGGGGGACCCATCTCCAGCCGTATGGCCATTTTTGTGCCTGGCGCGGTGCGTAGTGGTAAAGGGTGGTTTTGACGCTGAAGGCAGCAGCAAAGCCCGCAGCCCCCAGGTCTGTGCGGCTACGCAAGCGGTTCCCAAAGAGCTTTAGAACAAGGCATAGTTTTCCCTGCTGGCTCTTTGGGCGGGGGACCCATCTCCAGCCGTATGGCCATTTTTGTGCCTGGCGCGGCGCCAAGTGGGAAAGGGTGGCTTTGAGGCTGAAGGCAGCAGCAAAGCCTGCAGCCCCCAGGTCTGTGGGGCCAAGCAAGCGGTTCCCAAAGAGCTTTAGAACAAGGCATAGTTTTCCCTGCTGGCTCTTTGGGCATGGGACCCATCTCCAGCCATAGGCATTTTTGTGCCTGGCGCGCGCCAAGTGGGAAAGGGTGGCTTTGAGGCGGAAGGCAGCAGCAAAGCCTGCAGGCCCCACGTCTGTGGGGCCACGCAAGCGGTTCCCAAAGAGCTTTAGAACAAGGCATAGTTTTCCTTGCTGGGTCTTTGGGCATGGGACCGATCTCCAGCCATAGGCCATTTTTTTGCCTGATGGAGTGCCAAGTGTGAAAGGATGGCTTTGAGGCTGAAGGCAGCAGGAAAGCTTGCAGCCCCCAGGTCTGTGGGGCTACGCAAGCGGTTCCCAAAGAGCTTTAGAACAAGGCATAGTTTTCCTTGCTGGCTCTTTGGGCATGGGACCCATCTCCAGCCATAGGCCATTTTTGTGCCTGATGCGGCGCCAAGTGGGAAAGGGTGGCTTTGAGGCTGAAGGCAGCAGGAAAGCCCGCAGCCCCCAGGTCTGTGCGGCTACGCAAGCGGTTCCCAAAGAGCTTTAGAACAAGGCATAATTTTCCTTGCTGGCTCTCTGGGCGGGGGGACCCATCTCCAGCCGTATGGCCATTTTTGTGCCTAGCGCGACGCCAAGTGGGAAAGGGTGGCTTTGAGGCTGAAGGCAGCAGGAAAGCCCGCAGCCCCCAGGTCTGTGCGGCTACGCAAGCGGTTCCCAAAGAGCTTTAGAACAAGGCATAATTTTCCCTGCTGGGTCTTTGGGCATGGGGACCCATCTCCAGCCGTATGGCCATTTTTGTGTCTGGCGCGGCGCCAAGTGGGAAAGGGTGGTTTTGAGGCTGAAGGCAGCAGGAAAGCCCGCAGCCCCCAGGTCTTTGGGCTACGCAAGCGGTTCCCAAAGAGCTTTAGAACAAGGCATAGTTTTCCCCTGCTGGCTCTTTGGGCGGGGGACCCATCTCCAGCCGTAATGGCCATTTTTGTGCCTGGCACGGCGCCAAGTGGGAAAGGGTGGTGTCGAGGCTGAAGGCAGCAGGAAAGCCCGCAGCCCCCATGTCTGTAGGGCTACGCAAGCGGTTCCCAAAGAGCTTTAGAACAAGGCATAGTTTTCCCTGCTGGCTCTCTGGGCGGGGGGACCCATCTCCAGCCATAGACCATTTTTGTGCCTAGCGCGGCGCCAAGTGGGAAAGGGTGGCTTTGAGGCTGAAGGCAGCAGCAAAGCCTGCAGGCCCCACGTCTGTGGGGCCACGCAAGCGGTTCCCAAAGAGCTTTAGAACAAGGCATAGTTTTCCTTGCTGGGTCTTTGGGCATGGGACCGATCTCCAGCCATAGATCATTTTTTTACCTGATGGAGTGCCAAGTGGGAAAGGGTGGCTTTGAGGCTGAAGGCAGCAGGAAAGCCTGCAGCCCCCAGGTCTGTGGGGCTACGCAAGCGGTTCCCAAAGAGCTTTAGAACAAGGCATAGTTTTCCTTGCTGGCTCTTTGGGCATGGGCCCCATCTCCAGCCATAGGCCATTTTTGTGCCTGATGCGGCGCCAAGTGGGAAAGGGTGGCTTTGAGGCTGAAGGCAGCAGGAAAGCCCGCAGCCCCCAGGTCTGTGCGGCTACGCAAGCGGTTCCCAAAGAGCTTTAGAACAAGGCAAAATTTTCCTTGCTGGCTCTCTGGGCGGGGGACCCATCTCCAGCCGTATGGCCATTTTTGTGCCTAGCGCGACGCCAAGTGGGAAAGGGTGGCTTTGAGGCTGAAGGCAGCAGCAAAGCCTGCAGCCCCCAGGTCTGTGGGGCTACGCAAGCGGTTCCCAAAGAGCTTTAGAACAAGGCATAGTTTTCCCTGCTGGGTCTTTGGGCATGGGACCCATCTCCAGCCATAGGCCATTTTTGTGCCTGGCGCGACACCAAGTGGGAAAGGGTGGCTTTGAGGCTGAAGGCAGCAGGAAAGCCCGCAGCGCCAGGTCTGTGGGGCTACGCAAGCGGTTCCCAAAGAGCTTTAGAACAAGGCATAATTTTCCTTGCTGGCTCTCTGGGCGGGGGACCCATCTCCAGCCGTATGGCCATTTTTGTGCCTGGCGCGGCGCCAAGTGGGAAAGGGTGGTGTCGAGGCTGAAGGCAGCAGGAAAGCCCGCAGCCCCCAGGTCTGTGGGGCTACGCAAGCGGTTCCCAAAGAGCTTTAGAACAAGGCATAGTTTTCCCTGCTGGCTCTTTGGGCGGGGGACCCATTTCCAGCCGTATGGCCATTTTTGTGCCTGGCGCGGTGCGTAGTGGGAAAGGGTGGTTTTGAGGCTGAAGGCAGCAGGAAAGCCTGCAGCCCCCAGGTCTGTGGGGCCAAGCAAGCGGTTCCCAAAGAGCTTTAGAACAAGGCATAGTTTTCCCTGATGGCTCTTTGGGCGGGGGACCCATCTCCAGCCATAGGCCATTTTTGTGCCTGATAGGGCGCCAAGTGGGAAAGGGTGGCTTTGAGGCTGAAGGCAGCAGGAAAGCCTGCAGCCCCCAGGTCTGTGGGGCTACGCAAGCGGTTCCCAAAGAGCTTTAGAAGAAGGCATAGTTTTCCCTGCTGGCTCTTTGGACGGGGGACCCATTTCCAGCCGTATGGCCATTTTTGTGCCTGGCGCGGTGCGTAGTGGTAAAGGGTGGTTTTGACGCTGAAGGCAGCAGGAAAGCCCGCAGCCCCCAGGTCTGTGCGGCTACGCAAGCGGTTCCCAAAGAGCTTTAGAACAAGGCATAGTTTTCCCTGCTGGCTCTTTGGGCGGGGGACCCATCTCCAGCCGTATGGCCATTTTTGTGCCTGGCGCGGCGCCAAGTGGGAAAGGGTGGTTTTGAGGCTGAAGGCAGCAGCAAAGCCTGCAGCCCCCAGGTCTGTGGGGCCAAGCAAGCGGTTCCCAAAGAGCTTTAGAACAAGGCATAGTTTTCCCTGCTGGCTCTTTGGGCATGGGACCCATCTCCAGCCATAGGCCATTTTTGTGCCTGGCGCGGCGCCAAGTGGGAAAGGGTGGCTTTGAGGCTGAAGGCAGCAGCAAAGCCTGCAGGCCCCACGTCTGTGGGGCCACGCAAGCGGTTCCCAAAGAGCTTTAGAACAAGGCATAGTTTTCCCTGCTGGCTCTTTGGGCATGGGACCCATCTCCAGCCATAGGCCATTTTTTTGCCTGATGGAGTGCCAAGTGGGAAAGGGTGGCTTTGAGGCTGAAGGCAGCAGGAAAGCCTGCAGCCCCCAGGTCTGTGGGGCTACGCAAGCGGTTCCCAAAGAGCTTTAGAACAAGGCATAGTTTTCCTTGCTGGCTCTTTGGGCATGGGACCCATCTCCAGCCATAGGCCATTTTTGTGCCTGATGCGGCGCCAAGTGGGAAAGGGTGGCTTTGAGGCTGAAGGCAGCAGGAAAGCCCGCAGCCCCCAGGTCTGTGGGGCTACGCAAGCGGTTCCCAAAGAGCTTTAGAACAAGGCATAGTTTTCCCTGCTGGGTCTTTGGGCATGGGACCCATCTCCAGCCATATGCCATTTTTGTGCCTGGCGCGACGCCAAGTGGGAAAGGGTGGCTTTGAGGCTGAAGGCAGCAGGAAAGCCCGCAGCCCCCAGGTCTGTGGGGCTACGCAAGCGGTTCCCAAAGAGCTTTAGAACAAGGCATAATTTTCCTTGCTAGCTCTCTGGGCGGGGGACCCATCTCCAGCCATAGGCCATTTTTGTGCCTGGCGCGGCGCCAAGTGGGAAAGGGTGGTGTCGAGGCTGAAGGCAGCAGGAAAGCCCGCAGCCCCCAGGTCTGTGGGGCTACACAAGCGGTTCCCAAAGAGCTTTAGAACAAGGCATAGTTTTCCCTGCTGGCTCTTTGGGCGGGGGACCCATCTCCAGCCGTATGGCCATTTTTGTGCCTGGCGCGGCGCCAAGTGGGAAAGGGTGGTTTTGAGGCTGAAGGCAGCAGGAAAGCCTGCAGCCCCCAGGTCTGTGGGGCTACGCAAGCGGTTCCCAAAGAGCTTTAGAAGAAGGCATAGTTTTCCCTGCTGGCTCTTTGGGCGGGGGACCCATTTCCAGCCGTATGGCCATTTTTCTGCCTGGCGCGGTGCGTAGTGGTAAAGGGTGGTTTTGAC
The DNA here is from genome assembly GCF_028500815.1 of Rissa tridactyla. Classification (NCBI taxonomy): domain Eukaryota; kingdom Metazoa; phylum Chordata; class Aves; order Charadriiformes; family Laridae; genus Rissa; species Rissa tridactyla. The sequence continues at coordinate 139,320 of NW_026529479.1, read as the reverse complement.
GCTGAAGGCAGCAGGAAAGCCCGCAGCCCCCAGGTCTGTGGGGCTACGCAAGCGGTTCCCAAAGAGCTTTAGAACAAGGCATAGTTTTCCCTGCTGGCTCTTTGGGCGGGGGACCCATCTCCAGCCGTATGGCCATTTATGTGCCTGGCGCGGCGCCAAGTGGGAAAGGGTGGTTTTGAGGCTGAAGGCAGCAGCAAAGCCTGCAGCCCCCAGGTCTGTGGGGCCAAGCAAGCGGTTCCCAAAGAGCTTTAGAACAAGGCATAGTTTTCCCTGCTGGCTCTTTGGGCATGGGACCCATCTCCAGCCATAGGCCATTTTTGTGCCTGGCGCGGCGCCAAGTGGGAAAGGGTGGCTTTGAGGCTGAAGGCAGCAGGAAAGCATGCAGCCCCCAAGTCTCTGGGGCTACGCAAGCAGTTCCCAAAGAGCTTTAGAACAAGGCATAATTTTCCCTGCTGGCTCTCTGGGCGGGGGACCCATCTCCAGCCATAGGCCGTTTTTGTGCCTGGCGCGGCGCCAAGTGGGAAAGGGTGCTGTCGAGGCTGAAGGCAGCAGCAAAGCCTGCAGCCCCCAGGTCTGTGGGGCTATGCAAGCGGTTCCCAAAGAGCTTTAGAACAAGGCATAGTTTTCCTTGCTGGGTCTTTGGGCATGGGACCGATCTCCAGCCATAGGCCATTTTTTTACCTGATGGAGTGCCAAGTGGGAAAGGGTGGCTTTGAGGCTGAAGGCAGCAGGAAAGCCTGCAGCCCCCAGGTCTGTGGGGCTACGCAAGCGGTTCCCAAAGAGCTTTAGAACAAGGCATAGTTTTCCTTGCTGGCTCTTTGGGCATGGGCCCCATCTCCAGCCATAGGCCATTTTTGTGCCTGATGCGGCGCCAAGTGGGAAAGGGTGGCTTTGAGGCTGAAGGCAGCAGGAAAGCCCGCAGCCCCCAGGTCTGTGCGGCTACGCAAGCGGTTCCCAAAGAGCTTTAGAACAAGGCAAAATTTTCCTTGCTGGCTCTCTGGGCGGGGGACCCATCTCCAGCCGTATGGCCATTTTTGTGCCTAGCGCGACGCCAAGTGGGAAAGGGTGGCTTTGAGGCTGAAGGCAGCAGCAAAGCCTGCAGCCCCCAGGTCTGTGGGGCTACGCAAGCGGTTCCCAAAGAGCTTTAGAACAAGGCATAGTTTTCCCTGCTGGCTCTTTGGGCGGGGGACCCATCTCCAGCCATAGGCCATTTTTGTGCCTGGCGCGACACCAAGTGGGAAAGGGTGGCTTTGAGGCTGAAGGCAGCAGGAAAGCCCGCAGCGCCAGGTCTGTGGGGCTACGCAAGCGGTTCCCAAAGAGCTTTAGAACAAGGCATAATTTTCCTTGCTGGCTCTCTGGGCGGGGGACCCATCTCCAGCCGTATGGCCATTTTTGTGCCTGGCGCGGCGCCAAGTGGGAAAGGGTGGTGTGGAGGCTGAAGGCAGCAGGAAAGCCCGCAGCCCCCAGGTCTGTGGGGCTACGCAAGCGGTTCCCAAAGAGCTTTAGAACAAGGCATAGTTTTCCCTGCTGGCTCTTTGGGCGGGGGACCCATCTCCAGCCGTATGGCCATTTTTGTGCCTGGCGCGGTGCGTAGTGGGAAAGGGTGGTTTTGAGGCTGAAGGCAGCAGGAAAACCTGCAGCCCCCAGGTCTGTGGGGCCAAGCAAGCGGTTCCCAAAGAGCTTTAGAACAAGGCATAGTTTTCCCTGATGGCTCTTTGGGCATGGGACCCATCTCCAGCCATAGGCCATTTTTGTGCCTGATAGGGCGCCAAGTGGGAAAGGGTGGCTTTGAGGCTGAAGGCAGCAGGAAAGCCTGCAGCCCCCAGGTCTGTGGGGCTACGCAAGCGGTTCCCAAAGAGCTTTAGAAGAAGGCATAGTTTTCCCTGCTGGCTCTTTGGACGGGGGACCCATTTCCAGCCGTATGGCCATTTTTGTGCCTGGCGCGGCGCCAAGTGGGAAAGGGTGGTTTTGAGGCTGAAGGCAGCAGGAAAGCCTGCAGCCCCCAGGTCTGTGGGGCCAAGCAAGCGGTTCCCAAAGAGCTTTAGAACAAGGCATAGTTTTCCCTGATGGCTCTTTGGGCATGGGACCCATCTCCAGCCATAGGCCATTTTTGTGCCTGGCGCGGCGCCAAGTGGGAAAGGGTGGCTTTGAGGCTGAAGGCAGCAGCAAAGCCTGCAGGCCCCACGTCTGTGGGGCCACGCAAGCGGTTCCCAAAGAGCTTTAGAACAAGGCATAGTTTTCCTTGCTGGGTCTTTGGGCATGGGACCCATCTCCACCCATAGGCCATTTTTGTGCCTCATGCGGCGCCAAGTGGGAAAGGGTGGCTTTGAGGCTGAAGGCAGCAGGAAAGCCCGCAGCCCCCAGGTCTGTGCGGCTACGCAAGCAGTTCCCAAAGAGCTTTAGAACAAGGCATAATTTTCCTTGCTGGCTCTCTGGGCGGGGGACCCATCTCCAGCCGTATGGCCATTTTTGTGCCTGGCGCGGTGCCAAGTGGGAAAGGGTGGCTTTGAGGCTGAAGGCAGCAGCAAAGCCCGCAGCCCCCAGGTCTGTGGGGCTACGCAAGCGGTTCCCAAGGAGCTTTAGAACAAGGCATAGTTTTCCCTGCTGGGTCTTTGGGCATGGGACCCATCTCCAGCCATATGGCCATTTTTGTGCCTGGCGCGGCGCCAAGTGGGAAAGGGTGGTTTTGAGGCTGAAGGCAGCAGGAAAGCCCGCAGCCCCCAGGTCTGTGCGGCTACGCAAGCGGTTCCCAAAGAGCTTTAGAACAAGGCATAGTTTTCCCTGCTGGCTCTTTGGGCGGGGGACCCATCTCCAGCCGTATGGCCATTTTTGTGCCTGGCGCGGCGCCAAGTGGGAAAGGGTGGTTTTGAGGCTGAAGGCAGCAGCAAAGCCTGCAGCCCCCAGGTCTGTGGGGCCAAGCAAGCGGTTCCCAAAGAGCTTTAGAACAAGGCATAGTTTTCCCTGCTGGCTCTTTGGGCATGGGACCCATCTCCAGCCATAGGCCATTTTTGTGCCTGGCGCGGCGCCAAGTGGGAAAGGGTGGCTTTGAGGCTGAAGGCAGCAGGAAAGCCTGCAGCCCCCAAGTCTCTGGGGCTACGCAAGCAGTTCCCAAAGAGCTTTAGAACAAGGCATAATTTTCCCTGCTGGCTCTCTGGGCGGGGGACCCATCTCCAGCCATAGGCCGTTTTTGTGCCTGGCGCGGCGCCAAGTGGGAAAGGGTGCTGTCGAGGCTGAAGGCAGCAGCAAAGCCTGCAGCCCCCAGGTCTGTGGGGCTATGCAAGCGGTTCCCAAAGAGCTTTAGAACAAGGCATAGTTTTCCCTGCTGGCTCTTTGGGCGGGGGACCCATCTCCAGTCGTATGGCTATTTTTATGCCTGGCGCGGTGCGTAGTGGGAAAGGGTGGTTTTGAGGCTGAAGGCAGCAGGAAAGCCCGCAGCCCCCAGGTCTTTGGGGCTACGCAAGCGGTTCCCAAAGAGCTTTAGAACAAGGCATAGTTTTCCCTGCTGGCTCTTTGGGCGGGGGACCCATCTCCAGCCGTATGGCCATTTTTGTGCCTGGCACGGCGCCAAGTGGGAAAGGGTGGTGTCGAGGCTGAAGGCAGCAGGAAAGCCCGCAGCCCCCAGGTCTGTAGGGCTACGCAAGCGGTTCCCAAAGAGCTTTAGAACAAGGCATAGTTTTCCCTGCTGGCTCTCTGGGCGGGGGACCCATCTCCAGCCATAGACCATTTTTGTGCCTAGCGCGGCGCCAAGTGGGAAAGGGTGGCTTTGAGGCTGAAGGCAGCAGCAAAGCCTGCAGGCCCCACGTCTGTGGGGCCACGCAGGCGGTTCCCAAAGAGCTTTAGAACAAGGCATAGTTTTCCTTGCTGGCTCTTTGGGCATGGGACCCATCTCCAGCCATAGGCCATTTTTTTACCTGATGGAGTGCCAAGTGGGAAAGGGTGGCTTTGAGGCTGAAGGCAGCAGGAAAGCCTGCAGCCCCCAGGTCTGTGGGGCTACGCAAGCGGTTCCCAAAGAGCTTTAGAACAAGGCATAGTTTTCCTTGCTGGCTCTTTGGGCATGGGCCCCATCTCCAGCCATAGGCCATTTTTGTGCCTGATGCGGCGCCAAGTGGAAAAGGGTGGCTTTGAGGCTGAAGGCAGCAGGAAAGCCCGCAGCCCCCAGGTCTGTGCGGCTACGCAAGCGGTTCCCAAAGAGCTTTAGAACAAGGCAAAATTTTCCTTGCTGGCTCTCTGGGCGGGGGACCCATCTCCAGCCGTATGGCCATTTTTGTGCCTAGCGCGACGCCAAGTGGGAAAGGGTGGCTTTGAGGCTGAAGGCAGCAGCAAAGCCTGCAGCCCCCAGGTCTGTGGGGCTACGCAAGCGGTTCCCAAAGAGCTTTAGAACAAGGCATAGTTTTCCCTGCTGGCTCTTTGGGCGGGGGACCCATCTAAAGCCGTATGGCCATTTTTGTGCCTGGCGCGGTGCGTAGTGGGAAAGGGTGGTTTTGAGGCTGAAGGCAGCAGGAAAGCCTGCAGCCCCCAGGTCTGTGGGGCCAAGCAAGCGGTTCCCAAAGAGCTTTAGAACAAGGCATAGTTTTCCCTGATGGCTCTTTGGGCATGGGACCCATCTCCAGCCATAGGCCATTTTTGTGCCTGATAGGGCGCCAAGTGGGAAAGGGTGGCTTTGAGGCTGAAGGCAGCAGGAAAGCCCGCAGCCCCCAGGTCTGTGGGGCTACGCAAGCGGTTCCCAAAGAGCTTTAGAAGAAGGCATAGTTTTCCCTGCTGGCTCTTTGGACGGGGGACCCATTTCCAGCCGTATGGCCATTTTTGTGCCTGGCGCGGTGCGTAGTGGTAAAGGGTGGTTTTGACGCTGAAGGCAGCAGGAAAGCCCGCAGCCCCCAGGTCTGTGCGGCTACGCAAGCGGTTCCCAAAGAGCTTTAGAACAAGGCATAGTTTTCCCTGCTGGCTCTTTGGGCGGGGGACCCATCTCCAGCCGTATGGCCATTTTTGTGCCTGGCGCGGCGCCAAGTGGGAAAGGGTGGCTTTGAGGCTGAAGGCAGCAGCAAAGCCTGCAGGCCCCACGTCTGTGGGGCCACGCAAGCGGTTCCCAAAGAGCTTTAGAACAAGGCATAGTTTTCCTTGCTGGGTCTTTGGGCATGGGACCGATCTCCAGCCATAGATCATTTTTTTACCTGATGGAGTGCCAAGTGGGAAAGGGTGGCTTTGAGGCTGAAGGCAGCAGGAAAGCCTGCAGCCCCCAGGTCTGTGGGGCTACGCAAGCGGTTCCCAAAGAGCTTTAGAACAAGGCATAGTTTTCCTTGCTGGCTCTTTGGGCATGGGACCCATCTCCAGCCATAGGCCATTTTTGTGCCTGATGCGGCGCCAAGTGGGAAAGGGTGGCTTTGAGGCTGAAGGCAGCAGGAAAGCCCGCAGCCCCCAGGTCTGTGCGGCTACGCAAGCGGTTCCCAAAGAGCTTTAGAACAAGGCATAATTTTCCTTGCTGGCTCTCTGGGCGGGGGACCCATCTCCAGCCGTATGGCCATTTTTGTGCCTAGCGCGACGCCAAGTGGGAAAGGGTGGCTTTGAGGCTGAAGGCAGCAGCAAAGCCCGCAGCCCCCAGGTCTGTGGGGCTACGCAAGCGGTTCCCAAAGAGCTTTAGAACAAGGCATAATTTTCCTTGCTGGCTCTCTGGGCGGGGGACCCATCTCCAGCCGTATGGCCATTTTTGTGCCTGGCGCGGCGCCAAGTGGGAAAGGGTGGTGTCGAGGCTGAAGGCAGCAGGAAAGCCCGCAGCCCCCAGGTCTGTGGGGCTACACAAGCGGTTCCCAAAGAGCTTTAGAACAAGGCATAGTTTTCCCTGCTGGCTCTTTGGGCGGGGGACCCATCTCCAGCCGTATGGCCATTTTTGTGCCTGGCGTGGCGCCAAGTGGGAAAGGGTGGTTTTGAGGCTGAAGGCAGCAGGAAAGCCCGCAGCCCCCAGGTCTGTGGGGCTACGCAAGCGGTTCCCAAAGAGCTTTAGAACAAGGCATAGTTTTCCCTGCTGGCTCTTTGGGCGGGGGACCCATCTCCAGCCGTATGGCCATTTTTGTGCCTGGCCCGGCGCCAAGCGGGAAACGGTGGCTTTGAGGCTGAAGGCAGCAGCAAAGCCCACACCCCCAGGTCTGTGGGGCTACGCAAGCGGTTCCCAAAGAGCTTTAGAAAAAGGCATAGTTTTCCCTGCTGGCTCTTTGGGCGGGGGACCCATCTCCAGCCGTATGGCCATTTTTGTGCTTGATAGGGCGCCAAGTGGGAAAGGGTGGTTTTGAGGCTGAAGGCAGCAGCAAAGCCTGCAGCCCCCAGGTCTGTGGGGCTATGCAAGCGGTTCCCAAAGAGCTTTAGAACAAGGCATAGTTTTCCCTGCTGGCTCTTTGGACGGGGGACCCATCTCCAGTCGTATGGCTATTTCTATGCCTAGCGCGGTGCGTAGTGGGAAAGGGTGGTTTTGAGGCTGAAGGCAGCAGGAAAGCCCGCAGCCCCCAGGTCTGTGGGACTACGCAAGCAGTTCCCAAAGAGCTTTAGAACAAGGCATAATTTTCCCTGCTGTCTCTTTGGGCGGGGGACCCATCTCCAGCCATAGGCCATTTTTGTGCCTGACGCGGTGCGTAGTGGGAAAGGGTGGTTTTGATGCTGAAGGCAGCAGGAAAGCCCGCAGCCCCCACGTCTGTGGGGCCAAGCAAGCGGTTCATAAAGAGCTTTAGAACAAGGCATAGTTTTCCCTGCTGGCTCTTTGGGCGGGGGACCCATCTCCAGCCGTATGGCCATTTTTGTGCCTGGCGCGGTGCGTAGTGGGAAAGGGTGGTTTTGAGGCTGAAGGCAGCAGGAAAGCCCGCAGCCCCCAGGTCTGTGGGGCTACGCAAGCGGTTCCCAAAGAGCTTTAGAACAAGGCATAGTTTTCCCTGCTGGCTCTTTGGGCGGGGGACCCATCTCCAGCCGTATGGCCATTTTTGTGCCTGGCGCGGCGCCAAGTGGGTAAGGGTGGTGTCGAGGCTGAAGGCAGCAGCAAAGCCTGCAGCCCCCAGGTCTGTGGGGCCAAGCAAGCGGTTCCCAAAGAGCTTTAGAACAAGGCATAGTTTTCCCTGCTGGCTCTTTGGGCATGGGACCCATCTCCAGCCGTATGGCCATTTTTGTCCCTGGCCCGGCGCCAAGTGGGAAAGGGTGGCTTTGAGGCTGAAGGCAGCAGGAAAGCCCGCAGCCCCCAGGTCTGTGGGGCTACGCAAGCGGTTCCCAAAGAGCTTTAGAACAAGGCATAGTTTTCCCTGCTCGCTCTTTGGGCGGGGGACCCATCTCCAGCCATATGGCCATTTTTGTGCCTGGCGAAGCCCCAAGTGCGAAAGGGTGGCTTTGAGGCTGAAGGCAGCAGGAAAGCCCGCAGCCCCCAGGTCTGTGGGGCTACGCAAGCGGTTCCCAAAGAGCTTTAGAACAAGGCATAGTTTTCCCTGCTGGCTCTTTTGGCAGGGGACCCATCTCCAGCCGTATGGCCATTTTTGTGCCTGGCCCGGCGCCAAGTGGGAAAGGGTGGCTTTGAGACTGAAGGCAGCAGGAAAGCCCGCAGCCCCCAGGTGTGTGGGGCTACGCAAGCGGTTCCCAAAGAGCTTTAGAACAAGGCATAGTTTTCCCTGCTGGCTCTCTGGGCGGGGGACCCATCTCCAGCCGTATGGCCATTTTTGAGCCTGGAGCAGTGCCAAGTGGGAAAGGGTGGTGTCGAGGCTGAAGGCAGCAGGAAAGCCCGCAGCCCCCAGGTCTGTGGGGCTACGCAAGCAGTTCCCAAAGAGCTTTAGAACAAGGCATAGTTTTCCCTGCTGGCTCTTTGGGCGGGGGACCCATCTCCAGCCATAGGCCATTTTTGTGCCTGGCCCGGCGCCCAGTGGGAAAGGGTGGCTTTGAGGCTTGAAGGCAGCAGGAAAGCCCGCAGCCCCCAGGTCTGTGGGGCTACGCAAGCGGTTCCCAAAGAGCTTTAGAACAAGGCATAATTTTCCCTGCTGGCTCTTTGGGCGGGGGACCCATCTCCAGCCATATGGCCATTTTTGTGCCTGGCGCAGCGCCAAGTGGGAAAGGGTGGTTTTGAGGCTGAAGGCAGCAGGAAAGCCCGCAGCCCCCACGTGTGTGGGGCTACGCAAGCGGTTCCCAAAGAGCTTTAGAACAAGGCATAGTTTTCCCTGCTGGCTCTTTGGGCATGGGACCCATCTCCAGCCATAGGCCATTTTTGTGCTTGATAGGGCGCCAAGTGGGAAAGGGTGCTGTCGAGGCTGAAGGCAGCAGGAAAGCCCGCAGCCCCCAGGTCTGTGCGGCTACGCAAGCGGTTCCCAAAGAGCTTTAGAACAAGGCATAATTTTCCTTGCTGGCTCTCTGGGCGGGGGACCCATCTCCAGCCGTATGGCCATTTTTGTGCCTAGCGCGACGCCAAGTGGGAAAGGGTGGCTTTGAGGCTGAAGGCAGCAGGAAAACCCGCAGCCCCCAGGTCTGTGGGGCTACGCAAGCGGTTCCCAAAGAGCTTTAGAACAAGGCATAATTTTCCTTGCTGGCTCTCTGGGCGGGGGACCCATCTCCAGCCGTATGGCCATTTTTGTGCCTGGCGCGGCGCCAAGTGGGAAAGGGTGGTGTCGAGGCTGAAGGCAGCAGGAAAGCCCGCAGCCCCCAGGTCTGTGGGGCTACACAAGCGGTTCCCAAAGAGCTTTAGAACAAGTAATAGTTTTCCCTGCTGGCTCTTTGGGCGGGGGACCCATCTCCAGCCGTATGGCCATTTTTGTGCCTGGCGCGGCGCCAAGTGGGAAAGGGTGGTTTTGAGGCTGAAGGCAGCAGGAAAGCCCGCAGCCCCCAGGTCTGTGGGGCTACGCAAGCGGTTCCCAAAGAGCTTTAGAACAAGGCATAGTTTTCCCTGCTGGCTCTTTGGGCGGGGGACCCATCTCCAGCCGTATGGCCATTTTTGTGCCTGGCCCGGCGCCAAGCGGGAAACGGTGGCTTTGAGGCTGAAGGCAGCAGCAAAGCCCACACCCCCAGGTCTGTGGGGCTACGCAAGCGGTTCCCAAAGAGCTTTAGAAAAAGGCATAGTTTTCCCTGCTGGCTCTTTGGGCGGGGGACCCATCTCCAGCCGTATGGCCATTTTTGTGCTTGATAGGGCGCCAAGTGGGAAAGGGTGGTTTTGACGCTGAAGGCAGCAGGAAAGCCCGCAGCCCCCAGGTCTGTGCGGCTACGCAAGCGGTTCCCAAAGAGCTTTAGAACAAGGCATAGTTTTCCCTGCTGGCTCTCTGGGCGGGGGACCCATCTCCAGCCGTATGGCCATTTTTGTGCCTGACGCGGCGCCAAGTGGGAAAGGGTGGTTTTGAGGCTGAAGGCAGCAGCAAAGCCTGCAGCCCCCAGGTCTGTGGGGCTATGCAAGCGGTTCCCAAAGAGCTTTAGAACAAGGCATAGTTTTCCCTGCTGGCTCTTTGGACGGGGGACCCATCTCCAGTCGTATGGCTATTTCTATGCCTAGCGCGGTGCGTAGTGGGAAAGGGTGGTTTTGAGGCTGAAGGCAGCAGGAAAGCCCGCAGCCCCCAGGTCTGTGGGACTACGCAAGCAGTTCCCAAAGAGCTTTAGAACAAGGCATAATTTTCCCTGCTGTCTCTTTGGGCGGGGGACCCATCTCCAGCCATAGGCCATTTTTGTGCCTGACGCGGTGCGTAGTGGGAAAGGGTGGTTTTGATGCTGAAGGCAGCAGGAAAGCCCGCAGCCCCCACGTCTGTGGGGCCAAGCAAGCGGTTCATAAAGAGCTTTAGAACAAGGCATAGTTTTCCCTGCTGGCTCTTTGGGCGGGGGACCCATCTCCAGCCGTATGGCCATTTTTGTGCCTGGCGCGGTGCGTAGTGGGAAAGGGTGGTTTTGAGGCTGAAGGCAGCAGGAAAGCCCGCAGCCCCCAGGTCTGTGGGGCTACGCAAGCGGTTCCCAAAGAGCTTTAGAACAAGGCATAGTTTTCCCTGCTGGCTCTTTGGGCGGGGGACCCATCTCCAGCCGTATGGCCATTTTTGTGCCTGGCGCGGCGCCAAGTGGGTAAGGGTGGTGTCGAGGCTGAAGGCAGCAGCAAAGCCTGCAGCCCCCAGGTCTGTGGGGCCAAGCAAGCGGTTCCCAAAGAGCTTTAGAACAAGGCATAGTTTTCCCTGCTGGCTCTTTGGGCATGGGACCCATCTCCAGCCATATGGCCATTTTTGTGCCTGGCGAAGCCCCAAGTGCGAAAGGGTGGCTTTGAGGCTGAAGGCAGCAGGAAAGCCCGCAGCCCCCAGGTCTGTGGGGCTACGCAAGCGGTTCCCAAAGAGCTTTAGAACAAGGCATAGTTTTCCCTGCTGGCTCTTTTGGCAGGGGACCCATCTCCAGCCGTATGGCCATTTTTGTGCCTGGCCCGGCGCCAAGTGGGAAAGGGTGGCTTTGAGACTGAAGGCAGCAGGAAAGCCCGCAGCCCCCAGGTGTGTGGGGCTACGCAAGCGGTTCCCAAAGAGCTTTAGAACAAGGCATAGTTTTCCCTGCTGGCTCTCTGGGCGGGGGACCCATCTCCAGCCGTATGGCCATTTTTGAGCCTGGAGCAGTGCCAAGTGGGAAAGGGTGGTGTCGAGGCTGAAGGCAGCAGGAAAGCCCGCAGCCCCCAGGTCTGTGGGGCTACGCAAGCAGTTCCCAAAGAGCTTTAGAACAAGGCATAGTTTTCCCTGCTGGCTCTTTGGGCGGGGGACCCATCTCCAGCCATAGGCCATTTTTGTGCCTGGCCCGGCGCCCAGTGGGAAAGGGTGGCTTTGAGGCTTGAAGGCAGCAGGAAAGCCCGCAGCCCCCAGGTCTGTGGGGCTACGCAAGCGGTTCCCAAAGAGCTTTAGAACAAGGCATAATTTTCCCTGCTGGCTCTTTGGGCGGGGGACCCATCTCCAGCCATATGGCCATTTTTGTGCCTGGCGCAGCGCCAAGTGGGAAAGGGTGGTTTTGAGGCTGAAGGCAGCAGGAAAGCCCGCAGCCCCCACGTGTGTGGGGCTACGCAAGCGGTTCCCAAAGAGCTTTAGAACAAGGCATAGTTTTCCCTGCTGGCTCTTTGGGCATGGGACCCATCTCCAGCCATAGGCCATTTTTGTGCTTGATAGGGCGCCAAGTGGGAAAGGGTGCTGTCGAGGCTGAAGGCAGCAGGAAAGCCCGCAGCCCCCAGGTCTGTGCGGCTACGCAAGCGGTTCCCAAAGAGCTTTAGAACAAGGCATAGTTTTCCCTGCTGGCTCTCTGGGCGGGGGACCCATCTCCAGCCGTATGGCCATTTTTGTGCCTGATAGGGCGCCAAGTGGGAAAGGGTGGTGTCGAGGCTGAAGGCAGCAGCAAAGACTGCAGCCCCCAGGTCTGTGGGGCCAAGCAAGCGGTTCCCAAAGAGCTTTAGAACAAGGCATAGTTTTCCCTGCTGGCTCTTAGGGCATGGGACCCATCTCCAGCCATAGGCCATTTTTGTGCCTGGCACGAAGCCAAGTGGGAAAGGGTGCTGTCGAGGCTGAAGGCAGCAGGAAAGCCTGCAGCCCCCAGGTGTGTGGGCCTACGCAAGCGGTTCCCAAAGAGCTTTAGAACAAGGCATATTTTTCCCTGCTGGCTCTTTGGGCGGGGGACCCATCTCCAGCCGTATGGCTATTTTTGTGCCTGGCGCGGTGCGTAGTGGCATAGGATGGTTTTGAGGCTGAAGGCAGCAGGAAAGCCTGCAGCCCCCAGGTCTGTGCGGCTACACAAGCGGATCACAAAGAGCTTTAGAACAAGGCATAGTTTTCACTGCTGGCTCTTTGGGCGGGGGACCCATCTCCAGCCGTATGGCTATTTTTGTGCCTGGCGCGGTGCGTAGTGGCATAGGATGGTTTTGAGGCTGAAGGCAGCAGGAAAGCCTGCAGCCCCCAGGTCTGTGCGGCTACACAAGCGGATCACAAAGATCTTTAGAACAAGGCATAGTTTTCCCTGCTGGCTCTTTGGGCAGGGGACCCATCTCCAGCCGTACGGCCATTTTTGCGCCTGGCCCGGCGCAAAGTGGGAAAGGGTGGCTTTGAGGCTGAAGGCAGCAGGAAAGCCCGCAGCCCCCAGGTCTGTGCGGCTACGAAAGCGGTTCCCAAAGAGCTTTAGAACAAGGCATAGTTTTCCCTGCTGGCTCTTTGGGCGGGAGACCCATCTCCAGCCATAGGCCATTTTTGTGCCTGGCGCGACGCCAAGTGGGAAAGGGTGTTGTCGAGGCTGAAGGCAGCAGGAAAGCCCGCAGCCCCCAGGTCTGTGGGGCCACACAAGCGGTTCCCAAAGAGCTTTAGAACAAGGCATAGTTTTCCCTGCTGGCTCTTTGGGCGGGGGACCCATCTCCAGCCGTATGGCCATTTTTGTGCCTGGCGCGGCGCCAAGTGGGTAAGGGTGGTGTCGAGGCTGAAGGCAGCAGCAAAGCCCGCAGCCCCCAGGTCTGTGGGGCTACGCAAGCAGTTCCCAAAGAGCTTTAGAACAAGGCATAGTTTTCCCTGCTGGCTCTTTAGGCATGGCACCCATCTCCATCCATAGGCCATTTTTGTGCCTGATAGGGCGCCAAGTGGGAAAGGGTTGCTTTGAGGCTGAAGACAGCAGGAAAGCCCGCAGCCCCCAGGTCTGTGGGGCTACGCAAGCGGTTCCCAAAGAGCTTTAGAACAAGGCATAGTTTTCCCTGCTGGCTCTTTGGGCATGGGACCCATCTCCAGCCGTATGGCCATTTTTGTGCCTGACGCGGCGCCAAGTGGGAAAGGGTGGTTTTGAGGCTGAAGGCAGCAGGAAAGCCCGCAGCCCCCAGGTCTGTGGGGCTACGCAAGCGGTTCCCAAAGAGCTTTAGAACAAGGCATAGTTTTCCCTGCTGGCTCTTTGGGCGGGGGACCCATCTCCAGCCGTATGGCCATTTTTGTGCCTAGCGCGGCGCCAAATGGGAAAGGGTGGCTTTGAGGCTGAAGGCAGCAGGAAAGTCTGCAGCCCCCAGGTCTGTGGGGCTACGCAAGCGGTTCCCAAAGAGCTTTAGAACAAGGCATAGTCTTCCCTGCTGGCTCTCTGGGCCGGGGACCCATCTCCAGCCATAGGCCATTTTTGTGCCTGGCGCAGTGCCAAGTGGGAAAGGGTGGTGTCGAGGCTGAAGGCAGCAGGAAAGCCCGCAGCCCCCAGGTCTGTGGGGCTACGCAAGCGTTTCCCAAAGAGCTTTAGAACAAGGCATAGTTTTCCCTGCTGGCTCTTTGGGCGGGGGACCCATCTCCAGCCATAGGCCATTTTTGTGCCTGGCGCGGCGCCAAGTGGGAAAGGGTGGTGTCGAGGCTGAAGGCAGCAGGAAAGCCTGCAGGCCCCACGTCTGTGGGGCTACGCAAGTGGTTCCCAAAGAGCTTTAGAACAAGGCATAGTTTTCCCTGCTGGCTCTTTGGGCGGGGGACCCATATCCAGCCATAGGCCATTTTTGTGCCTGGCACGGCGCCAAGTGGGAAAGGGTGGCTTTGAGGCTGAAGGCAGCAGGAAAGCCTGCAGCCCCCAGGTCTGTGGGGCTACGCAAGCGGTTCCCAAAGAGCTTTAGAACAAGGCATAGTTTTCCCTGCTGGCTCTTTGGGCGGGGGACCCATCTCCAGCCGTATGGCCATTTTTGTGCCTGGCACGGCGCCAAGTGGGAAAGGGTGGTGTCGAGGCTGAAGGCAGCAGGAAAGCCCACAGCCCCCAGGTCTGTGGGGCTACGCAAGCGGTTCCCAAAGAGCTTTAGAACAAGGCATAGTTTTCCCTGCTGGCTCTTTGGGCGGGGGACCCATCTCCAGCCGTATGGCCATTTTTGTGCCTGGCGCGGTGCGTAGTGTGAAAGGGTGGTTTTGAGGCTGAAGGCAGCAGGAAAGCCTGCAGATCACAGCTCTGTGGGGCCAAGGAAGCTGTTCCCAAAGAGCTTTAGAACAAGGCATAGTTTTCCGTGATGGCTCTTTGGGCATGGGACCCATCTCCAGCCATAGGCCATTTTTGTGCCTGGCGCGGTGCGTAGTGGGAAAGGGTGGCTTTGAGGCTGAAGGCAGCAGGAAAGCCCGCAGCCCCCAGGTCTGTGGGGCTACGCAAGCGGTTCCCAAAGAGCTTTAGAAGAAGGCATAGTTTTCCCTGCTGGCTCTTTGGGCATGGGACCCATCTCCAGCCATAGGCCATTTTTGTGCCTGGCCCGGCGCCAAGTGGGAAAGGGTGGTGTCGAGGCTGAAGGCAGCAGCAAAGCCCGAAGCCCCCAGGTCTGTAGGGCTACGCAAGCGGTTCCCAAAGAGCTTTAGAACAAGGCATAGTTTTCCCTGCTGGCTCTTTGGGCATGGAACCCATCTCCAGCCGTATGGCCATTTTTGTGCCTACCGCGGCGCCAAATGGGAAAGGGTGGCTTTGAGGCTGAAGGCAGCAGGAAAGTCTGCAGCCCCCAAGTCTCTTAGGCTATGCAAGCGGTTCCCAAAGAGCTTTAGAACAAGGCATAGTTTCCGCTGCTTGTTCTTTGGGCATGGGACCCATCTCCAGCCATAGGCCATTTTTGTGCCTGGCGCAGTGCCAAGTGGGAAAGGGTGCTGTCGAGCCTGAAGGCAGCAGGAAAGCCTGCAGCCCCCAGGTCTGTGGGGCTACGCAAGCGGTTCCCAAAGAGCTTTAGAACAAGGCATAGTTTTCCCTGCTGGCTCTTTGGGTGGGGGGACCCCAGCCGTATGGCCATTTTGTGCCTGGCGCGGCGCCAAGTGGGAAAGGGTGTTGTCGAACATGAAGGCAGAAGGAAAGCCACAGCCCCAGGTGTGTGGGGCTACGCAAGCGGTTCCCAAGAGCTTTAGAACAAGGCATAGTTTTCCCTGCTGGCTCTTTGGGCGGGGGACCCATCTCCAGCCATAGGCCATTTTTGTGCCTGGCGCGACGCCAAGTGGGAAAGGGTGGTGTCGAGGTTGAAGGCAGCAGGAAAGCCTGCAGCCCCCAGGTCTGTGGGGCTACGCAAGCGGTTCCCAAAGAGCTTTAGAACAAGGCATAGTTTTCCGTGCTGGCTCCTTGGGCGGGGGACCCATCTCCAGCCGTATGGCCATTTTTGTGCCTGGCGCGGCGCCAAGTGGGAAAGGGTGGTGTCGAGGCTGAAGGCAGCAGGAAAGCCCGCAGCTCCCAGGTCTGTGGAGCTACGCAAGTGGTTCCCAAAGAGCTTTAGAACAAGGCATAGTTTTCCTTGCTGGCTCTTTGGGCAGGGGACCCATCTCCAGCCAT
This sequence comes from Rissa tridactyla, assembly GCF_028500815.1. Taxonomy (NCBI): domain Eukaryota; kingdom Metazoa; phylum Chordata; class Aves; order Charadriiformes; family Laridae; genus Rissa; species Rissa tridactyla. The sequence continues at coordinate 124,113 of NW_026529479.1, read as the reverse complement.
ATGGCCATTTTTGTGCCTGATGCGGTGTCCAGTGGAAAAGGGTGGCTTTGAGGTTGAAGGCAGCAGCAAAGCCTGCAGCCCCCAGGTCTGTGGGGCTACGCAAGCGGTTCCCAAGAGCTTTAGAACAAGGCATAGTTTTCCCTGCTGCTCTTTGGGCGGGGACCCATCTCCAGCTGTATGGCCATTTTTGTGCCTGGCGCGGTGCCAAGTGGAAAGGGTGGTGTCGAGTCTGAAGGCAGCAGAAAGCCCGCAGCCCCCAGGTCTGTGGGGCTACGCAAGCGGTTCCCAAAGAGCTTTAGAACAAATCATAGTTTTCCTGCTTGTTCTTTGGGCGGGGGACCCATCTCCAGCCGTATGGCCATTTTGTGCCTGGCGCGGCGCCAAGTGGGAATGGGTGGTGTCGAGGCTGAAGGCAGCAGGAAAGCCTGCAGCCCCCAGGTCTGTGGGGCTACGCAAGCGGTTCCCAAAGAGCTTTAGAACAAGGCATAGTTTTCCTGCTGGCTCTTTGGGCGGGGACCCATCTCCAATCGTATGGCCATTTTTGTGCCTGGCGCGGTGCGTAGTGGGAAAGGGTGGTTTTGAGGCTGAAGGAAGCAGGAAAGCCCGCAACCCCAGGTCTGTGGGGCTACGCAAGCGGTTCCCAAAGAGCTTTAGAACAAGGCATAGTCTTCCCTGCTGGCTCTTTTGGCATGGGACCCATCTCCAGCCGTATGGCAATTTTTGTGCCTGGCCCGGCGCCAAGTGGGAAAGGGTGGCTTTAAGGCTGAAGGCAGCAGCAAAGCCCGCAGCCCCAGGTCTGTGGGGCTACGCAAGCGGTTCCCAAAGAGCTTTAGAACAAGGCATAATTTTCCCTGCTGGCTCTTTGGGCGGGGGACCCATCTCCAGCCGTATGGCCATTTTTGTGCCTGGCGCGGCGCCAAGTGGGAAAGGCGGCGCCAAGTGGGAAAGGGTGGTGTCGAGGCTGAAGGCAGCAGCAAAGCCCGCAGCCCCCAGGTCTGTGGGGCTACGCAAGCGGTTCCCAAAGAGCTTTAGAAGAAGGCATAGTTTTCCCTGCTGGCTCTCTGGGCGGGGGACCCATCTCCAGCCGTATGGCCATTTTTGAGCCTGGCGCGGCGCCAGGTGGGAAAGGGTGGCTTTGAGGCTGAAGGCAGGAGCAAAGCCTGCAGCCCCCAGGTCTGTGGTGCTACGCAAGCGGTTCCCAAAGAGCTTTAGAACAAGGCATAGTTTTCCCAGCTGGCTCTTAGGGCATGGGACCCATCTCCAGACATAGGCCATTTTTGTGCCTGGCACGAAGCCAAGTGGGAAAGGGTGCTGTCGAGGCTGAAGGCAGCAGGAAAGCCTGCAGCCCCCAGGTGTGTGGGGCTACGCAAGCGGTTCCCAAAGAGCTTTAGAACAAGGCATAGTTTTCCCTGCTGGCTCTTTGGGCGGGGGACCCATCTCCAGCCGTATGGCTATTTTTGTGCCTGGCGCGGTGCGTAGTGGCATAGGATGGTTTTGAGGCTGAAGGCAGCAGGAAAGCCTGCAGCCCCCAGGTCTGTGCGGCTACACAAGCGGATCACAAAGAGCTTTAGAACAAGGCATAGTTTTCACTGCTGGCTCTTTGGGCGGGGGACCCATCTCCAGCCGTATGGCTATTTTTGTGCCTGGCGCGGTGCGTAGTGGCATAGGATGGTTTTGAGGCTGAAGGCAGCAGGAAAGCCTGCAGCCCCCAGGTCTGTGCGGCTACACAAGCGGATCACAAAGATCTTTAGAACAAGGCATAGTTTTCCCTGCTGGCTCTTTGGGCGGGGGACCCATCTCCAGCCGTACGGCCATTTTTGCGCCTGGCCCGGCGCAAAGTGGGAAAGGGTGGCTTTGAGGCTGAAGGCAGCAGCAAAGCCCGCAGCCCCCAGGTCTGTGCGGCTACGAAAGCGGTTCCCAAAGAGCTTTAGAACAAGGCATAGTTTTCCCTGCTGGCTCTTTGGGCGGGAGACCCATCTCCAGCCATAGGCCATTTTTGTGCCTGGCGCGACGCCAAGTGGGAAAGGGTGTTGTCGAGGCTGAAGGCAGCAGGAAAGCCTGCAGCCCCCAGGTCTGTGGGGCCACACAAGCGGTTCCCAAAGAGCTTTAGAACAAGGCATAGTTTTCCCTGCTGGCTCTTTGGGCGGGGGACCCATCTCCAGCCGTATGGCCATTTTTGTGCCTGGCGCGGCGCCAAGTGGGAAAGGGTGGCTTTGAGGCTGAAGGCAGCAGCAAAGCCCGCAGCCCCCAGGTCTGTGGGGCTACGCAAGCAGTTCCCAAAGAGCTTTAGAACAAGGCATAGTTTTCCCTGCTGGCTCTTTAGGCATGGGACCCATCTCCATCCATAGGCCATTTTTGTGCCTGATAGGGCGCCAAGTGGGAAAGGGTTGCTTTGAGGCTGAAGACAGCAGGAAAGCCCGCAGCCCCCAGGTCTGTGGGGCTACGCAAGCGGTTCCCAAAGAGCTTTAGAACAAGGCATAGTTTTCCCTGCTGGCTCTTTGGGCGGGGGACCCATCTGCAGACATATGGCCATTTTTGTGCCTGGCACGACGCCAAGTGGGAAAGGGTGGCTTTGACGCTGAAGGCAGCAGGAAAGCCCGCAGCCCCCAGGTGTGTGGGGCTACGCAAGCGGTTCCCAAAGAGCTTTAGAACAAGGCATAGTTTTCCCTACTTGCTCTTTGGGCGGGAGACCCATCTCCAGCCATAGGCCATTTTTATGCCTGGCGCGACGCCAAGTGGGAAAGGGTGTTGTCGAGGCTGAAGGCAGCAGGAAAGCCCGCAGCCCCCAGGTCTGTGGGGCTACGCAAGCGGTTCCCAAAGAGCTTTAGAACAAGGCATAGTTTTCCCTGCTGGCTCTTTGGGCATGGGACCCATCTCCAGCCATAGGCCATTTTTGTGCCTGGCGCGACGCCAAGTGGGAAAGGGTGGTGTTGAGGTTGAAGGCAGCAGGAAAGCCTGCAGCCCCCAGGTCTGTGGGGCTACACAAGCGGTTCCCAAAGAGCTTTAGAACAAGGCATAGTTTTCCCTGCTGGCTCTTTGGGCATGGGACCCATCTCCAGCCGTATGGCCATTTTTGTGCCTGGCGCGGCGCCAAGTGGGAAAGGGTGGTTTTGAGGCTGAAGGCAGCAGGAAAGCCCGCAGCCCCCAGGTCTGTGGGGCTACGCAAGCGGTTCCCAAAGAGCTTTAGAACAAGGCATAGTCTTCCCTGCTGGCTCTCTGGGCCGGGGACCCATCTCCAGCCATAGGCCATTTTTGTGCCTGGCGCAGTGCCAAGTGGGAAAGGGTGGTGTCGAGGCTGAAGGCAGCAGGAAAGCCCGCAGCCCCCAGGTCTGTGGGGCTACGCAAGCGTTTCCCAAAGAGCTTTAGAACAAGGCATAGTTTTCCCTGCTGGCTCTTTGGGCGGGGGACCCATCTCCAGCCATAGGCCATTTTTGTGCCTGGCGCGGCGCCAAGTGGGAAAGGGTGGTGTCGAGGCTGAAGGCAGCAGGAAAGCCTGCAGGCCCCACGTCTGTGGGGCTACGCAAGTGGTTCCCAAAGAGCTTTAGAACAAGGCATAGTTTTCCCTGCTGGCTCTTTGGGCGGGGGACCCATATCCAGCCATAGGCCATTTTTGTGCCTGGCGCGGCGCCAAGTGGGAAAGGGTGGCTTTGAGGCTGAAGGCAGCAGGAAAGCCTGCAGCCCCCAGGTCTGTGGGGCTACGCAAGCGGTTCCCAAAGAGCTTTAGAACAAGGCATAGTTTTCCCTGCTGGCTCTTTGGGCGGGGGACCCACCTCCAGCCGTATGGCCATTTTTGTGCCTGGCCCGGCGCCAAGTGGGAAAGGGTGGTGTCGAGGCTGAAGGCAGCAGGAAAGCCCACAGCCCCCAGGTCTGTGGGGCTACGCAAGCGGTTCCCAAAGAGCTTTAGAACAAGGCATAGTTTTCCCTGCTGGCTCTTTGGGCGGGGGACCCATCTCCAGCCGTATGGCCATTTTTGTGCCTGGCGCGGTGCGTAGTGTGAAAGGGTGGTTTTGAGGCTGAAGGCAGCAGGAAAGCCTGCAGACCACAGCTCTGTGGGGCCAAGGAAGCTGTTCCCAAAGAGCTTTAGAACAAGGCATAGTTTTCCGTGATGGCTCTTTGGGCATGGGACCCATCTCCAGTCATAGGCCATTTTTGTGCCTGGCGCGGTGCGTAGTGGGAAAGGGTGGCTTTGAGGCTGAAGGCAGCAGGAAAGCCCGCAGCCCCCAGGTCTGTGGGGCTACGCAAGCGGTTCCCAAAGAGCTTTAGAAGAAGGCATAGTTTTCCTTGCTGGCTCTTTGGGCATGGGACCCATCTCCAGCCATAGGCCATTTTTGTGCCTGGCCCGGCGCCAAGTGGGAAAGGGTGGTGTCGAGGCTGAAGGCAGCAGCAAAGCCCGAAGCCCCCAGGTCTGTAGGGCTACGCAAGCGGTTCCCAAAGAGCTTTAGAACAAGGCATAGTTTTCCCTGCTGGCTCTTTGGGCATGGAACCCATCTCCAGCCGTATGGCCATTTTTGTGCCTACCGCGGCGCCAAATGGGAAAGGGTGGCTTTGAGGCTGAAGGCAGCAGGAAAGTCTGCAGCCCCCAAGTCTCTTAGGCTATGCAAGCGGTTCCCAAAGAGCTTTAGAACAAGGCATAGTTTCCGCTGCTTGTTCTTTGGGCGGGGGACCCATCTCCAGCCATAGGCCATTTTTGTGCCTGGCGCAGTGCCAAGTGGGAAAGGGTGCTGTCGAGCCTGAAGGCAGCAGGAAAGCCTGCAGCCCCCAGGTCTGTGGGGCTACGCAAGCGGTTCCCAAAGAGCTTTAGAACAAGGCATAGTTTTCCCTCCTGGCTCTTTGGGCGGGGGACCCATCTCCAGCCGTATGGCCATTTTTGTGCCTGGCGCGGCGCCAAGTGGGAAAGGGTGTTGTCGAACATGAAGGCAGAAGGAAAGCCCACAGCCCCCAGGTGTGTGGGGCTACGCAAGCGGTTCCCAAAGAGCTTTAGAACAAGGCATAGTTTTCCCTGCTGGCTCTTTGGGCGGGGGACCCATCTCCAGCCATAGGCCATTTTTGTGCCTGGCGCGACGCCAAGTGGGAAAGGGTGGTGTCGAGGTTGAAGGCAGCAGGAAAGCCTGCAGCCCCCAGGTCTGTGGGGCTACGCAAGCGGTTCCCAAAGAGCTTTAGAACAAGGCATAGTTTTCCGTGCTGGCTCCTTGGGCGGGGGACCCATCTCCAGCCGTATGGCCATTTTTGTGCCTGGCGCGGCGCCCAGTGGGAAAGGGTGGTGTCGAGGCTGAAGGCAGCAGGAAAGCCCGCAGCTCCCAGGTCTGTGGAGCTACGCAAGTGGTTCCCAAAGAGCTTTAGAACAAGGCATAGTTTTCCTTGCTGGCTCTTTGGGCAGGGGACCCATCTCCAGCCATATGGCCATTTTTGTGCCTGATGCGGTGTCCAGTGGAAAAGGGTGGCTTTGAGGTTGAAGGCAGCAGCAAAGCCTGCAGCCCCCAGGTCTGTGGGGCCAAGCAAGCGGTTCCCAAAGAGCTTTAGAACAAGGCATAGTTTTCCCTGCTGGCTCTTTGGGCGGGGGACCCATCTCCAGCTGTATGGCCATTTTTGTGCCTGGCGCGGTGCCAAGTGGGAAAGGGTGGTGTCGAGTCTGAAGGCAGCAGGAAAGCCCGCAGCCCCCAGGTCTGTGGGGCTACGCAAGCGGTTCCCAAAGAGCTTTAGAACAAATCATAGTTTTCCCTGCTGGCTCTTTTGGCATGGGACCCATCTCCAGCCGTATGGCAATTTTTGTGCCTGGCCCGGCGCCAAGTGGGAAAGGGTGGCTTTGAGGCTGAAGGCAGCAGCAAAGCCCGCAGCCCCCAGGTCTGTGGGGCTACGCAAGCGGTTCCCAAAGAGCTTTAGAACAAGGCATAATTTTCCCTGCTGGCTCTTTGGGCGGGGGACCCATCTCCAGCCGTATGGCCATTTTTGTGCCTGGCGCGGCGCCAAGTGGGAAAGGGTGGTGTCGAGGCTGAAGGCAGCAGCAAAGCCCGCAGCCCCCAGGTCTGTGGGGCTACGCAAGCGGTTCCCAAAGAGCTTTAGAACAAGGCAGAGTTTTCCCTGCTGGCTCTTTGGGCGGGGGACCCATCTCCAGCCGTATGGCCATTTTTGTGCCTGGCACGGCGCCAAGTGGGAAAGGGTGGTGTCGAGGCTGAAGGCAGCAGCAAAGCCCGCAGCCCCCAGGTCTGTAGGGCTACGCAAGCGGTTCCCAAAGAGCTTTAGAACAAGGCATAGTTTTCCCTGCTGGCTCTTTGGGCGGGGGACCCATCTCCAGCCGTATGGCCATTTTTGTGCCTGGCGCGGTGCCAAGTGTGAAAGGGTGGCTTTGAGGCTGAAGGCAGGAGCAAAGCCTGCAGCCCCCAGGTCTGTGGGGCTACGCAAGCGGTTCCCAAAGAGCTTTAGAACAAGGCATAGTTTTCCCTGCAGGCTGTTAGGGCATGGGACCCATCTCCAGCCATAGGCCATTTTTCTGCCAGGCGCGATGCCAAGTGGGAAAGGGTGGTGTCGAGTCTGAAGGCAGCAGGAAAGCCTGCAGCCCCCAGGTCTGTGGGGCTACGCAAGCGGTTCCCAAAGAGCTTTAGAACAAGGCATAGTTTTCCCTGCTGGCTCTTTGGGCGGGGGACCCATCTCCAGCCGTATGGCCAATTTGTGCCTAGCGCGACGCCAAGTGGGAAAGGGTGGTGTCGAGTCTGAAGGCAGCAGGAAAGCCTGCAGCCCCCAGGTCTGTGGGGCTACGCAAGTGGTTCCTAAAGAGCTTTAGAACAAGGCATAGTTTTCCCTGCTGGCTCTTTGGGCGGGGGACCCATCTCCAGCCGTATGGCCAATTTGTGCCTAGCGCGACGCCAAGTGGGAAAGGGTGGCTTTGAGGCTGAAGGCAGCAGGAAAGCCTGCAGCCCCCAGGTCTGTGGGGCTACGCAAGCGGTTCCCAAAGAGCTTTAGAACAATGCATAGTTTTCCTTGCTGGGTCTTTGGGCATGGGACCCATCTCCAGCCATAGGCCATTTTTGTGCCTGGCGCGGTGCGTAGTGGGAAAGGGTGGCTTTGAGGCTGAAGGCAGCAGGAAAGCCTGCAGCCCCCAGGTCTGTGCGGCTACGCAAGCGGTTCCCAAAGAGCTTTAGAACAAGGCCTAGTTTTCCCTGCTGGCTCTTTGGGCGGGGGACCCATCTCCAGCCATAGACCATTTTTGTGCCTAGCGCGGCGCCAAGTGGGAAAGGGTGGCTTTGAGGCTGAAGGCAGCAGGAGAGCCTGCAGCCCCCAGGTCTTTGGGGCTATGCAAGCGGTTCCCAAAGAGCTTTAGAACAAGGCATAGTTTTCCCTGCTGGCTCTTTGGGCGGGGGACCCATCTCCAGCCGTATGGCCATTTTTGTGCCTGGCGCGGCGCCAAGTGGGAAAGGGTGGTGTCGAGGCTGAAGGCAGCAGGAAAGCCCGCAGCCCCCACGTCTCTGGGGCCAAGCAAGCGGTTCCCAAAGAGCTTTAGAACAAGGCATAGTTTTCACTGCTGGCTCTTTGGGCGTGGGACCCATCTCCAGCCGTATGGCCATTTTTGTGCCTGGCCCGGCGCGAAGCGGGTAAGGGTGGTTTTGAGGCTGAAGGCAGCAGCAAAGCCCGCAGCCCCCAGGTCTGTGGGGCTACGCAAGCGGTTCCCAAAGAGCTTTAGAACAAGGCATAGTTTTCCCTGCTGGCTCTTTGGGCGGGGGACCCATCTCCAGCCGTATGGCCATTTTTGTGCCTGGCACGGCGCCAAGTGGGAAAGGGTGGTGTCGAGGCTGAAGGCAGCAGGAAAGCCCACAGCCCCCAGGTCTGTGGGGCTATGCAAGCGGTTCCCAAAGAGCTTTAGAACAAGGCATAGTTTTACCTGCTGGCTCTTTGGGCATGGGACCCATCTCCACCCATAGGCCATTTTTCTGCCTGGCGCGACGCCAAGTGGGAAAGGGTGCTGTCGAGGCTGAAGGCAGCAGGAAAGCCTGCACCCCCAGGTCTGTGGGGCTACGCAAGCGGTTCCCAAAGAGCTTTAGAACAAGGCATAGTTTTCCCTGCTGGCTCTCTGGGCGGGGCACCCATCTGCAGCCATAGGCTGTTTTTGTGCCTGGCGCGGCGCCAAGTGGGAAAGGGTGGCTTTGAGGCTGAAGGCAGCAGCAAAGCCTGCAGCCCCCACGTCTGTGGGGCCACGCAAGCGGTTCCCAAAGAGCTTTAGAACAAGGCATAGTTTTCCTTGCTGGGTCTTTGGGCATGGGACCGATCTCCAGCCATAGGCCATTTTTTTGCCTGATGGAGTGCCAAGTGGGAAAGGGTGGCTTTGAGGCTGAAGGCAGCAGGAAAGCCTGCAGCCCCCAGGTCTGTGGGGCTACGCAAGCGGTTCCCAAAGAGCTTTAGAACAAGGCATAGTTTTCCTTGCTGGCTCTTTGGGCATGGGACCCATCTCCAGCCATAGGCCATTTTTGTGCCTGATGCGGCGCCAAGTGGGAAAGGGTGGCTTTGAGGCTGAAGGCAGCAGGAAAGCCCGCAGCCCCCAGGTCTGTGCGGCTACGCAAGCGGTTCCCAAAGAGCTTTAGAACAAGGCATAATTTTCCTTGCTGGCTCTCTGGGCGGGGGACCCATCTCCAGCCGTATGGCCATTTTTGTGCCTAGCACGACGCCAAGTGGGAAAGGGTGGCTTTGAGGCTGAAGGCAGCAGCAAAGCCTGCAGCCCCCAGGTCTGTGGGGCTACGCAAGCGGTTCCCAAAGAGCTTTAGAACAAGGCATAGTTTTCCCTGCTGGGTCTTTGGGCATGGGACCCATCTCCAGCCATAGGCCATTTTTGTGCCTGGCGCGACGCCAAGTGGGAAAGGGTGGCTTTGAGGCTGAAGGCAGCAGGAAAGCCCGCAGCCCCCAGGTCTGTGCGGCTACGCAAGCGGTTCCCAAAGAGCTTTAGAACAAGGCATAATTTTCCTTGCTGGCTCTCTGGGCGGGGGACCCATCTCCAGCCGTATGGCCATTTTTGTCCCTGGCCCGGCGCCAAGTGGGAAAGGGTGGTGTTGAGGCTGAAGGCAGCAGGAAAGCCCGCAGCCCCCAGGTCTGTGGGGCTACGCAAGCGGTTCCCAAAGAGCTTTAGAACAAGGCATAGTTTTCCCTGCTGGCTCTTTGGGCGGGGGACCCATCTCCAGCCGTATGGCCATTTTTGTGCTTGGCGCGGCGCCAAGTGGGAAAGGGTGGTGTCGAGGCTGAAGGCAGCAGGAAAGCCCACAGCCCCCAGGTCTGTGGGGCTACGCAAGTGGTTCCCAAAGAGCTTTAGAACAAGGCATAGTTTTCCCTGCTAGCTCTTTGGGCGGGGGACCCATCTCCAGCCGTATGGCCATTTTTGTGCCTGGCGCGGTGCGTAGTGGGAAAGGGTGGTTTTGAGGCTGAAGGCAGGAGGAAAGCCTGCAGCCCCCAGGTCTGTGGGGCCAAGTAAGCGGTTCCCAAAGAGCTTTAGAACAAGGCATAGTTTTCCCTGCTGGCTCTTTGGGCATGGGACCCATCTCCATCCATAGGCCATTTTTGTGCCTGATAGGGCGCCAAGTGGGAAAGGGTGGCTTTGAGGTTGAAGGCAGCAGGAAAGCCTGCAGCCCCCAGGTCTGTGGGGCTACGCAAGCGGTTCCCAAAGAGCTTTAGAAGAAGGCATAGTTTTCCCTGCTGGCTCTTTGGACGGGGGAACCATTTCCAGCCGTATGGCCATTTTTGTGCCTGGCGCGGTGCGTAGTGGTAAAGGGTGGTTTTGACGCTGAAGGCAGCAGGAAAGCCCGCAGCCCCCAGGTCTGTGCGGCTACGCAAGCGGTTCCCAAAGAGCTTTAGAACAAGGCATAGTTTTCCCTGCTGGCTCTTTGGGCGGGGGACCCATCTCCAGCCGTATGGCCATTTTTGTGCCTGGCGCGGCGCCAAGTGGGAAAGGGTGGTTTTGAGGCTGAAGGCAGCAGCAAAGCCTGCAGCCCCCAGGTCTGTGGGCCCAAGCAAGCGGTTCCCAAAGAGCTTTAGAACAAGGCATAGTTTTCCCTGCTGGCTCTTTGGGCATGGGACCCATCTGCAGCCATAGGCCATTTTTGTGCCTGGCGCGGCGCCAAGTGGGAAAGGGTGGCTTTGAGGCTGAAGGCAGCAGGAAAGCCTGCAGCCCCCAGGTCTGTGGGGCTACGCAAGCAGTTCCCAAAGAGCTTTAGAACAAGGCATAATTTTCCCTGCTGGCTCTCTGGGCGGGGGACCCATCTCCAGCCATAGGCCATTTTTGTGCCTGGCGCGGCGCCAAGTGGGAAAGGGTGCTGTCGAGGCTGAAGGCAGCAGCAAAGCCTGCAGCCCCCAGGTCTGTGGGGCTATGCAAGCGGTTCCCAAAGAGCTTTAGAACAAGGCATAGTTTTCCCTGATGGCTCTTTGGGCGGGGGACCCATCTGCAGCCATAGGCCATTTTTGTGCCTGGCGCGGCGCCAAGTGGGAAAGGGTGGCTTTGAGGCTGAAGGCAGCAGGAAAGCCTGCAGCCCCCAGGTCTCTGGGGCTACGCAAGCAGTTCCCAAAGAGCTTTAGAACAAGGCATAATTTTCCCTGCTGGCTCTCTGGGCGGGGGACCCATCTCCAGCCATAGGCCATTTTTGTGCCTGATGCAGCGCCAAGTGGGAAAGGGTGGCTTTGAGGGTGAAGGCAGCAGGAAAGGCTGCAGCCCCCAGGTCTGTGGGGCTACGCAAGCTGTTCCCAAAGAGCTTTAGAACAAGGCATAGTTTTCCCTGCTGGCTCTTTGGGCGGGGGACCCATCTCCAGCCGTATGGCCATTTTTGTGCCTGGCGCGGCGCCAAGTGGGAAGGGTGTTGTCGAACATGAAGGCAGAAGGAAAGCCCACAGCCCCCAGGTGTGTGCGGCTACGCAAGCGGTTCCCAAAGAGCTTTAGAACAAGGCATAGTTTTCCCTGCTTGTTCTTTGGTCGGGGGACCCATCTCCAGCCATAGGCCATTTTTTTTGCCTGGCGCGACGCCAAGAGGGAAAGGGTGGTTTTGAGGCTGAAGGCAGCAGGAGAGCCTGCAGCCCCCAGGTCTGTGGGGCTACGCAAGCGGTTCCCAAAGAGCTTTAGAACAAGGCATAGTTTTCCCTGCTGGCTCTTTGGGCGGGGGACCCATCTCCAGCCATAGGCCATTTTTGTGCCTGGCGCGACGCCATGTGGGAAAGGGTGGTGTCGAGGTTGAAGGCAGCAGGAAAGCCTGCAGCCCCCAGGTCTGTGGGGCAACGCAAGCGATTCCCAAAGAGCTTTAGAACAAGGCATAGTTTTCCCTGCTGGCTCCTTGGGCGGGGGACCCATCTCCAGCCGTATGGCCATTTTTGTGCCTGGCGCGGCGCCCAGTGGGAAAGGGTGGTGTCGAGGCTGAAGGCAGCAGGAAAGCCCGCAGCTCCCAGGTCTGTGGAGCTACGCAAGTGGTTCCCAAAGAGCTTTAGAACAAGGCATAGTTTTCCTTGCTGGCTCTTTGGGCAGGGGACCCATCTCCAGCCATATGGCCATTTTTGTGCCTGATGCGGCGTCCAGTGGAAAAGGGTGGCTTTGAGGCTGAAGGCAGCAGCAAAGCCTGCAGCCCCCAGGTCTGTGGGGCTACGCAAGCGGTTCCCAAAGAGCTTTAGAACAAGGCATAGTTTTCCCTGCTGGCTCTTTGGGCGGGGGACCCATCTCCAGCCATATGGCTATTTTTGTGCCTGGCGCGGCGCCAAGTGGGAAAGGGTGGCTTTGAGGCTGAAGGCAGCAGGAAAGCCCGCAGCCCCCAGGTCTGTGGGGCTACGCAAGCGGTTCCCAAAGAGCTTTAGAACAAGGCATAGTTTTCCCTGCTGGCTCTTTGGGCGGGGGACCCATCTCCAGCCGTATGGCCATTTTTGTGCCTAGCGCGGCGCCAAGTGGGAAAGGGTGGTTTTGAGGCTGAAGGCAGCAGGGAAGCCCGCAGCCCCCAGGTCTGTGGGGCTACGCAAGCGGTTCCCAAAGAGCTTTAGAACAAGGCATAGTTTTCCCTGCTGGCTCTTTGGGCGGGGGACCCATCTCCAGCCGTATGGCCATTTTTGTGCCTAGCACGGCGCCAAGTGGGAAAGGGTGGTGTCGAGGCTGAAGGCAGCAGCAAAGCCCGCAGCCCCCAGGTCTGTAGGGCTACGCAAGCGGTTCCCAAAGAGCTTTAGAACAAGGCATAGTTTTCCCTGCTGGCTCTTTGGGCGGGGGACCCATCTACAGCCATAGGCCATTTTTCTGCCTGGCGCGGTGCGTAGTGGGAAAGGGTGGTTTTGAGTCTGAAGGCAGCAGGAAAGCCTGCAGCCCCCAGGTCTGTGGGGCCAAGCAAGCGGTTCCCAAAGAGCTTTAGAACAAGGCATAGTTTTCCCTGATGGCTCTTTGGGCATGGGACCCATCTCCAGCCATAGGCCATTTTTGTGCCTGATAGGGCGCCAAGTGGGAAAGGGTGGCTTTGAGGCTGAAGGCAGCAGGAAAGCCTGCAGCCCCAGGTCTGTGGGGCTACGCAAGCGGTTCCCAAAGAGCTTTAGAACAAGGCATAGTTTTCCCTGCTGGCTCTTTGGGCGGGGGACCCATCTCCAGCCGTATGGCCATTTTTGTGCCTGGCGCGGTGCGTAGTGGGAAAGGGTGGTTTTGACGCTGAAGGCAGCAGGAAAGCCCGCAGCCCCCAGGTCTGTGGGGCTACGCAAGCGGTTCCCAAAGAGCTTTAGAACAAGGCATAGTTTTCCCTGCTGGCTCTTTGGGCGGGGGACCCATCTCCAGCCGTATGGCCATTTTTGTGCCTAGCGCGGCGCCAAGTGGGAAAGGGTGGTGTCGAGGCTGAAGGCAGCAGGAAAGCCCGCAGCCCCCAGGTCTGTGGGGCTACGCAAGCGGTTCCCAAAGAGCTTTAGAACAAGGCATAGTTTTCCCTGCTGGCTCTTTGGGCGGGAGACCCATCTCCAGCCGTATGGCCATTTTTGTGCCTGGCACGGCGCCAAGTGGGAAAGGGTGGTGTCGAGGCTGAAGGCAGCAGCAAAGCCCGCAGCCCCCAGGTCTGTAGGGCTACGCAAGCGGTTCCCAAAGAGCTTTAGAACAAGGCATAGTTTTCCCTGCTGTCTCTTTGGGCGGGGGACCCATCTCCAGCCGTATGGCCATTTTTGTGCCTGGCGCGGTGCCAAGTGGGAAAGGGTGGCTTTGAGGCTGAAGGCAGGAGCAAAGCCTGCAGCCCTAAGGTCTGTGTGGCTACGCAAGCGGTTCCCAAAGAGCTTCAGAACAAGGCATAGTTTTCCCTGCTGGCTGTTAGGGCATGGGACCCATCTCCAGCCATAGGCCATTTTTGTGCCTGGCGCGGTGCCAAGTGGGAAAGGGTGGTGTCGAGTCTGAAGGCAGCAGGAAAGCCTGCAGCCCCCAGGTCTGTGGGGCTACGCAAGCGGTTCCCAAAGAGCTTTAGAACAATGCATAGTTTTCCTTGCTGGGTCTTTGGGCATGGGCCCCATCTCCAGCCATAGGCCATTTTTGTGCCTGGCGCGGTGCGTAGTGGGAAAGGGTGGCTTTGAGGCTGAAGGCAGCAGGAAAGCCTGCAGCCCCCAGGTCTGTGCGGCTACGCAAGCGGTTCCCAAAGAGCTTTAGAACAAGGCCTAGTTTTCCCTGCTGGCTCTTTGGGCGGGGGACCCATCTCCAGCCATAGACCATTTTTGTGCCTAGCGCGGCGCCAAGTGGGAAAGGGTGGTGTCGAGGCTGAAGGCAGCAGGAGAGCCTGCAGCCCCCAGGTCTGTGGGGCTACGCAAGCGGTTCCCAAAGAGCTTTAGAACAAGGCATAGTTTTCCCTGCTGGCTCTTTGGGCGGGGGACCCATCTCCAGCCGTATGGCCATTTTTGAGCCTGGCGCGGCGCCAAGTGGGAAAGGGTGGTTTTGAGGCTGAAGGCAGCAGGAAAGCCCGCAGCCCCCAGGTCTGTGTGGCTACGCAAGCGGTTCCCAAAGAGCTTTAGAACAAGGCGTAGTTTTCACTGCTGGCTCTTTGGGCGTGGGACCCATCTCCAGCCGTATGGCCATTTTTGTGCCTGGCCTGGCGCGAAGCGGGAAAGGGTGGCTTTGAGGCTGAAGGCAGCAGCAAAGCCCACAGCCCCCAGGTCTGTGGGGCTATGCAAGCGGTTCCCAAAGAGCTTTAGAACAAGGCATAGTTTTCCCTGCTGGCTCTTTGGACGGGGGACCCATCTCCAGCCGTATGGCCATTTTTGTGCCTGGCGCGGCGCCAAGTGGGAAAGGGTGGTGTCGAGGCTGAAGGCAGCAGGAAAGCCCGCAGCCCCCAGATCTTTGGGGCTACGCAAGCGGTTCCCAAAGAGCTTTAGAACAAGGCATAGTTTTTCCCTGCTGGCTCTTTGGGCGGGGGACCCATCTCCAGCCGTATGGCCATTTTTGTGCCTGGCACGGCGCCAAGTGGGAAAGGGTGGTGTCGAGGCTGAAGGCAGCAGGAAAGCCCGCAGCCCCCATGTCTGTAGGGCTACGCAAGCGGTTCCCAAAGAGCTTTAGAACAAGGCATAGTTTTCCCTGCTGGCTCTCTGGGCGGGGGACCCATCTCCAGCCATAGACCATTTTTGTGCCTAGCGCGGCGCCAAGTGGGAAAGGGTGGCTTTGAGGCTGAAGGCAGCAGCAAAGCCTGCAGGCCCCACGTCTGTGGGGCCACGCAAGCGGTTCCCAAAGAGCTTTAGAACAAGGCATAGTTTTCCTTGCTGGGTCTTTGGGCATGGGACCGATCTCCAGCCATAGGCCATTTTTTTGCCTGATGGAGTGCCAAGTGGGAAAGGGTGGCTTTGAGGCTGAAGGCAGCAGGAAAGCCTGCAGCCCCCAGGTCTGTGGGGCTACGCAAGCGGTTCCCAAAGAGCTTTAGAACAAGGCAGAGTTTTCCCTGCTGGCTCTTTGGGCGGCGGACACATGTCCAGTCGTATGGCCATTTTTGTGCCTGGCGCGGCGCCAAGTGGGAAAGGGTGGTGTCGAGTCTGAAGGCAGCAGGAAAGCCTGCAGCCCCCAGGTCTGTGGGGCTATGGAAGCGGTTCCCAAAGAGCTTTAGAACAAGGCAGAGTTTTCCCTGCTGGCTCTTTGGGCGGGGGACCCATCTCCAGCCGTATGGCCATTTTTGTGCCTGGCGCGGCGCCAAGTGGGAAAGGGTGGTTTTGAGGCTGAAGGCAGCAGGAAAGCCCGCAGCCCCCCACGTCTGTGGGGCCAAGCAAGCGGTTCCCAAAGAGCTTTAGAACAAGGCATAGTTTTCCCTGCTGGCTCTTTGGGCGGGGGACCCATCTCCAGACGTATGGCTATTTTTGTGCCTGGCGCGGTGCGTAGTGGCATAGGGTGGTTTTGAGGCTGAAGGCAGCAGGAAAGCCCGCAGCCCCCAGGTCTGTGGGCCCAAGCAAGCGGTTCCCAAAGAGCTTTAGAACAAGGCATAGTTTTCCCTGCTGGCTCTTTGGGCATGGGACCCATCTCCAGCCATAGGCCATTTTTGTGCCTGATAGGGCGCCAAGTGGGAAAGGGTGGCTTTGAGGCTGAAGACAGCAGGAAAGCCTGCAGCTCCCAGGTCTGTGGGGCTATGCAAGCGGTTCCCAAAGAGCTTTAGAACAAGGCATATTTTTCCCTGCTGGCTCTTTGGGCGGGGGACCCATCTCCAGCCGTATGGCCATTTTTGTGCCTGGCGCGGCGCCAAGTGGGAAAGGGTGGTGTCGAGGCTGAAGGCAGCAGGAAAGCCCGCAGCCCCCAGGTCTGTGGGGCTACGCAAGCGGTTCCCAAAGAGCTTTAGAACAAGGCATAGTTTTCCCTGCTGGCTCTTTGGGTGGGGGACCCATCTCCAGCCGTATGGCCATTTTTGTGCCTGGCGCGGTGCGTAGTGGCATAGGGTGGTTTTGAGGCTGAAGGCAGCAGGAAAGCCCGCAGCCCCCACGTCTGTGGGCCCAAGCAAGCGGTTTCCAGAGAGCTTTAGAACAAGGCATAGTTTTCCCTGCTGGCTCTTTGGGCGGGGGACCAACTCCAGCCATATGGCCATTTTTGTGCCTGGCGCGGTGCGTAGTGGGAAAGGGTGGTTTTGAGGCTGAAGGCAGCAGGAAAGCCCGCAGCCCCCAGGTCTGTGGGGCCAAGCAAGCGGTTCCCAAAGAGCTTTAGAACAAGGCATAGTTTTCCCTGCTGGCTCTTTGGGCATGGGACCCAGCTCCAGCCATAGGCCATTTTTGTGCCTGGCGCGGCGCCAAGTGGGAAAGGGTGGCTTTGAGGCTGAAGGCAGCAGCAAAGCCCGCAGCCCCCAGGTCTGTGGGGCTACGCAAGCGGTTCCCAAAGAGCTTTAGAACAAGGCATAGTTTTCCCTGCTGGCTCTTTGGGCGGGGGACACATCTCCAGCCGTATGGCCATTTTTGTGCCTGATAGGGCGCCAAGTGGGAAAGGGTGGTGTCGAGGCTGAAGGCAGCAGGAAAGCCCGCAGCCCCCAGGTCTGTGGGGCTACGCAAGCGGTTCCCAAAGAGCTTTAGAACAAGGCATAGTTTTCCCTGCTGGCTCTTTGGGCGGGGGACCCATCTCCAGCCGTATGGCCATTTTTGTGCCTGATAGGGGGCCAAGTGGGAAAGGGTGGCTTTGAGGCTGAAGACAGCAGGAAAGCCTGCAGCCCCCAGGTCTGTGGGGCTATGCAAGCGGTTCCCAAAGAGCTTTAGAACAAGGCATAGTTTTCCCTGCTGGCTCTCTGGGCGGGGACCCATCTCCAGCCGTATGGCCATTTTTGAGCCTGGCGCGGCGCCAGGTGGGAAAGGGTGGCTTTGAGGCTGAAGGCAGGAGCAAAGCCTGCAGCCCCCAGGTCTGTGGGGCTACGCAAGCGGTTCCCAAAGAGCTTTAGAACAAGGCATAGTTTTCCCTGCTGGCTCTTAGGGCGGGGGACCCATCTCCAGCCGTATGGCCATTTTTGAGCCTGGCGTGGCGCCAAGTGGGAAAGGGTGGTGTCGAGGCTGAAGGCAGCAGGAAAGCCCGCAGCCCCCAGGTGTGTGGGGCTACGCAAGCGGTTCCCAAAGAGCTTTAGAACAAGGCATAGTTTTCGCTGCTCGCTCTTTGGGCGGGGGACCCATCTCCAGCCGTATGGCCATTTTTGTGCCTGGCGAAGCCCCAAGAGGGAAAGGGTGGCTTTGAATCTGAAGGCAGCAGGAAAGCCCGCAGCCCCCAGGTCTGTGGGGCTATGCAAGCGGTTCCCAAAGAGCTTTAGAACAAGGCATAGTTTTCCCTGCTGGCTCTTTTGGCAGGGGACCCATCTCCAGCCGTATGGCCATTTTTGTGCCTGGCCCGGCGCCAAGTGGGAAAGGGTGGTGTTGAGGCTGAAGGCAGCAGCAAAGACTGCAGCCCCCAGGTCTGTGGGGCCAAGCAAGCGGTTCCCAAAGAGCTTTAGAACAAGGCATAGTTTTCCCTGCTGGCTCTTTGGGCGGGGGACCCATCTCCAGCCGTATGGCCATTTTTGTGCCTGGCACGGCGCCAAGTGGGAAAGGGTGGCTTTGAGGCTGAAGGCAGCAGCAAAGCCCGCAGCCCCCAGGTCTGTGGGGCTACGCAAGCGGTTCCCAAAGAGCTTTAGAACAAGGCATAGTTTTCCCTGCTGGCTCTTTGGGCGGGGGACCCATCTCCAGCCGTATGGCCATTTTTGTGCCTGGCCCGGCGCCAAGTGGGAAAGGGTGGCTTTGAGGCTGAAGGCAGCAGCAAAGCCTGCAGCCCCCAGGTCTGTGGGGCTACGCAAGCGGTTCCCAAAGAGCTTTAGAACAAGGCATAGTTTTCCCTGCTGGCTCTCTGGGCGGGGGACCCATCTCCAGCCGTATGGCCATTTTTGAGCCTGGAGCAGTGCCAAGTGGGAAAGGGTGGTTTTGAGGGTGAAGGCAGCAGGAAAGCCCGCAGCCCCCAGGTCTGTGGGGCTACGCAAGCGGTTCCCAAAGAGCTTTAGAACAAGGCATAGTTTTCCCTGCTGGCTCTTTGGGCGGGGGACCCATCTACAACCGTATGGCCACTTTTGTGCCTGGCGCGGCGCCAAGTGGGAAAGGGTGGTGTTGAGGCTGAAGGCAGCAGGAAAGCCCGCAGCCCCCACGTCTGTGGGGCCAAGCAAGCGGTTCCCAAAGAGCTTTAGAACAAGGCATAGTTTTCCCTGCTGGCTCTTTGGGCATGGGACCCATCTCCACCCATAGGCCATTTTTGTGCTTGATAGGGCGCCAAGTGGGAAAGGGTGGCTTTGAGGCTGAAGGCAGCAGGAAAGCCTGCAGCCCCCAGGTCTGTGGGGCTACACAAGCAGTTCCCAAAGAGCTTTAGAACAAGGCATAGTTTTCCCTGCTGGCTCTTTGTTCGGGGGACCCATCTCCAGCCATAGGCCATTTTTGTGCCTGGCCCGGCGCCCAGTGGGAAAGGGTGGCTTTGAGGCTTGAAGGCAGCAGGAAAGCCCGCAGCCCCCAGGTCTGTGGGGCTACGCAAGCGGTTCCCAAAGAGCTTTAGAACAAGGCATAGTTTTCCCTGCTGGCTCTCTGGGCGGGGGACCCATCTCCAGCCGTATGGCCATTTTTGAGCCTGGCGCGGCGCCAAGTGGGAAAGGGTTGTGTCGAGGCTAAAGGCAGCAGGAAAGCCCGCAGCCCCCAGGTCTGTGGGGCTACGCAAGCGGTTCCCAAAGAGCTTTAGAACAAGGCATAATTTTCCCTGCTGGCTCTTTGGGCGGGGGACCCATCTCCAGCCGTATGGCCATTTTTGTGCCTGGCGCGAAGCCAAGTGGGAAAGGGTGGCTTTGAGGCTGAAGGCAGCAGCAAAGCCCGCAGCCCCCAGGTCTGTGGGGCTACGCAAGCGGTTCCCAAAGAGCTTTAGAACAAGGCATAGTTTTCCCTGCTGGCTCTTTGGGCGGGGGACACATCTCCAGCCGTATGTCCATTTTTGTGCCTGATAGGGCGCCAAGTGGGAAAGGGTGGTGTCGAGGCTGAAGGCAGCAGGAAAGCCCGCAGCCCCCAGGTCTGTGGGGCTACGCAAGCGGTTCCCAAAGAGCTTTAGAACAAGGCATAGTTTTCCCTGCTGGGTCTTTGGGCATGGGACCCATCTCCAGCCGTATGGCCATTTTTGTGCCTGATAGGGCGCCAAGTGGGAAAGGGTGGCTTTGAGGCTGAAGACAGCAGGAAAGCCTGCAGCCCCCAGGTCTGTGGGGCTATGCAAGCGGTTCCCAAAGAGCTTTAGAACAAGGCATAGTTTTCCCTGCTGGCTCTTTGGGCGGGGGACCCATCTCCAGCCGTATGGCCATTTTTGTGCCTGGCCCGGCGCCAAGTGGGAAAGGGTGGTGTCGAGGCTGAAGGCAGCAGGAAAGCCCGCAGTCCCCAGGTCTGTGGGGCTACGCAAGCGGTTCCCAAAGAGCTTTAGAACAAGGCATAGTTTTCCCTGCTGGCTCTCTGGGCAGGGACCCATCTCCAGCCGTATGGCCATTTTTGAGCCTGGCGCGGCGCCAGGTGGGAAAGGGTGGCTTTGAGGCTGAAGGCAGCAGGAAAGCCTGCAGCCCCCAGGTCTGTGGGGCTACGCAAGCGGTTCCCAAAGAGCTTTAGAACAAGGCATAGTTTTCCCTGCTGGCTCTTAGGGCGGGGGACCCATCTCCAGCCGTATGGCCATTTTTGAGCCTGGCGCGGCGCCAAGTGGGAAAGGGTGGTGTCGATGCTGAAGGCAGCAGGAAAGCCCGCAGCCCCCAGGTCTGTAGGGCTACGCAAGCGGTTCCCAAAGAGCTTTAGAACAAGGCATAGTTTTCGCTGCTCGCTCTTTGGGCGGGGACCCATCTCCAGCCGTATGGCCATTTTTGTGCCTGGCGAAGCCCCAAGAGGGAAAGGGTGGCTTTGAATCTGAAGGCAGCAGGAAAGCCCGCAGCCCCCAGGTCTGTGGGGCTACGCAAGCGGTTCCCAAAGAGCTTTAGAACAAGGCATAGTTTTCCCTGCTGGCTCTTTGGGCGGGGGACCCATCTCCAGCCGTATGGCCATTTTTGTGCCTGATAGGGCGCCAAGTGGGAAAGGGTGGTGTTGAGGCTGAAGGCAGCAGCAAAGACTGCAGCCCCCAGGTCTGTGGGGCCAAGCAAGCGGTTCCCAAAGAGCTTTAGAACAAGGCATAGTTTTCCCTGCTGGCTCTTTGGGCGGGGGACCCATCTCCAGCCGTATGGCCATTTTTGTGCCTGGCACGGCGCCAAGTGGGAAAGGGTGGCTTTGAGGCTGAAGGCAGCAGCAAAGCCCGCAGCCCCCAGGTCTGTGGGGCTACGCAAGCGGTTCCCAAAGAGCTTTAGAACAAGGCATAGTTTTCCCTGCTGGCTCTTTGGGCGGGGGACCCATCTCCAGCCGTATGGCCATTTTTGTGCCTGGCCCGGCGCCAAGTGGGAAAGGGTGGTGTCGAGGCTGAAGGCAGCAGCAAAGCCCGCAGCCCCCATGTCTGTGGGGCCAAGCAAGCGGTTCCCAAAGAGCTTTAGAACAAGGCATAGTTTTCCCTGCTGGCTCTTTGGGCCTGGGACCCATCTCCAGCCATAGGCCATTTTTGTGCTTGATAGGGCGCCAAGTGGGAAAGGGTGGCTTTGAGGCTGAAGGCAGCAGGAAAGCCTGCAGCCCCCAGGTCTGTGGGGCTACGCAAGCAGTTCCCAAAGAGCTTTAGAACAAGGCATAGTTTTCCCTGCTGGCTCTTTGTTCGGGGGACCCATCTCCAGCCATAGGCCATTTTTGTGCCTGGCCCGGCGCCCAGTGGGAAAGGGTGGCTTTGAGGCTTGAAGGCAGCAGGAAAGCCCGCAGCCCCCAGGTCTGTGGGGCTACGCAAGCGGTTCCCAAAGAGCTTTAGAACAAGGCATAGTTTTCCCTGCTGGCTCTCTGGGCGGGGGACCCATCTCCAGCCGTATGGCCATTTTTGAGCCTGGCGCGGCGCCAAGTGGGAAAGGGTTGTGTCGAGGCTAAAGGCAGCAGGAAAGCCCGCAGCCCCCAGGTCTGTGGGGCTACGCAAGCGGTTCCCAAAGAGCTTTAGAACAAGGCATAATTTTCCCTGCTGGCTCTTTGGGCGGGGGACCCATCTCCAGCCGTATGGCCATTTTTGTGCCTGGCGCAGCGCCAAGTGGGAAAGGGTGGTTTTGAGGCTGAAGGCAGCAGCAAAGCCTGCAGCCCCCAGGTCTGTGGGGCTACGCAAGCGGTTCCCAAAGAGCTTTAGAACAAGGCATAGTTTTCCCTGCTGGCTCTTTGGGCGGGGGACCCATCTCCAGCCGTATGGCCATTTTTGTGCCTGGCCGGAGGCCAAGTGGGAAAGGGTGGTTTTGAGGCTGAAGGCAGCAGGAAAGCCCACAGCCCCCAGGTCTGTGCGGCTACGCAAGCGGTTCCCAAAGAGCTTTAGAACAAGGCATAGTTTTCCCTGCTGGCTCTTTGGGCATGGGACCCATCTCCAGCCATAGGCCATTTTTGTGCTTGATAGGGCGCCAAGTGGGAAAGGGTTGCTTTGAGGCTGAAGACAGCAGGAAAGCCCGCAGCCCCCAGGTCTGTGGGGCTACGCAAGCGGTTCCCAAAGAGCTTTAGAACAAGGCATAGTTTTCCCTGCTGGCTCTCTGGGCGGGGGACCCATCTCCAGCCGTATGGCCATTTTTGAGCCTGGCGCGGCGCCAGGTGGGAAAGGGTGGCTTTGAGGCTGAAGGCAGCAGCAAAGCCTGCAGCCCCCCAGGTCTGTGGTGCTACGCAAGCGGTTCCCAAAGAGCTTTAGAACAAGGCATAGTTTTCCCTGCTGGCTCTTTGGGCATGGGACCCATCTCCAGCCATAGGCCATTTTTGTGCCTGGCGCGAAGCCAAGTGGGGAAAGGGTGCTGTCGAGGCTGAAGGCAGCAGGAAAGCCCGCAGCCCCCAGGTCTGTGGGGCTACGCAAGCGGTTCCCAAAGAGCTTTAGAACAAGGCATAGTTTTCCCTGCTGGCTCTTTGGGCGGGGGACCCATCTCCAGCCGTATGGCCATTTTTGTGCCTGGCCCGGCGCAAAGTGGGGAAAGGGTGGCTTTGAGGCTGAAGGCAGCAGGAAAGCCCCGCAGCCCCCAGGTCTGTGCGGCTACGGCAAGCGGTTCCCAAAGAGCTTTAGAACAAGGCATAGTTTTCCCTGCTGGCTCTTTGGGCGGGGGACCCATCTCCAGCCATACGGCCATTTTTGTGCCTGGCGCGGCGCCAAGAGGGAAAGGGTGGTGTCGAGGCTAAAGGCAGCAGGAAAGCCCGCAGCCCCCAGGTCTGTGGGGCTACGCAAGCGGTTCCCAAAGAGCTTTAGAACAAGGCATAGTTTTCCCTGCTGGCTCTTTGGGCATGGGACCCATCTCCACCCATAGGCCATTTTTTGTGCCTGATAGGGCGCCAAGTGGGAAAGGGTGGCTTTGAGGCTGAAGACAGCAGGAAAGCCTGCAGCCCCCAGGTCTGTGGGGCTACGCAAGCGGTTCCCAAAGAGCTTTAGAACAAGGCATAGTTTTCCCTGCTGGCTCTTTGGGTGGGGGACCCATCTCCAGCCGTATGGCTATTTTTTGTGCCTGACGCGGTGCGTAGTGGCATAGGGTGGTTTTGAGGCTGAAGGCAGCAGGAAAGCCCGCAGCCGCCACGTCTGTGGGGCCAAGCAAGCGGTTCCCAAAGAGCTTTAGAACAAGGCATAGTTTTCCCAGCTGGCTCTTTGGGCGGGGGACCCATCTCCAGCCGTATGGCCATTTTTGTGCCTGGCGCGGTGCGTAGTGGGAAAGGGTGGTTTTGAGGCTGAAGGCAGCAGGAAAGCCCGCAGCCCCCCAGGTCTGTGGGGCTACGCAAGCGGTTCCCAAAGAGCTTTAGAACAAGGCATAATTTTCCCTGCTGGCTCTTTGGGCGGGGGACCCATCTCCAGCCGTATGGCCATTTTTGTGCCTGGCGCGGCGCCAAGTGGGTAAGGGTGGTGTCGAGGCTGAAGGCAGCAGGAAAGCCCGCAGCCCCCCAGGGTCTGTGGGGCCAAGCAAGCGGTTCCCAAAGAGCTTTAGAACAAGGCATAGTTTTCCCTGCTCGCTCTTTTGGGCGGGGGACCCATCTCCAGCCGTATGGCCATTTTTGTGCCTGGCACGGCGCCAAGTGGGAAAGGGTGGCTTTGAGGGCTGAAGGCAGCAGCAAAGCCCGCAGCCCCCCAGGTCTGTGGGGCTACGCAAGCGGTTCCCAAAGAGCTTTAGAACAAGGCATAGTTTTCCCTGCTGGCTCTTTGGGCGGGGGACCCATCTCCAGCCGTATGGCCATTTTTGTGCCTGGCCCGGCGCCAAGTGGGAAAGGGTGGCTTTGAGGCTGAAGGCAGCAGCAAAGCCTGCAGCCCCCAGGTCTGTGGGGCTACGCAAGCGGTTCCCAAAGAGCTTTAGAACAAGGCATAGTTTTCCCCTGCTGGCTCTCTGGGCGGGGGACCCATCTCCAGCCGTATGGCCATTTTTGAGCCTGGAGCAGTGCCAAGTGGGAAAGGGTGGTTTTGAGGGTGAAGGCAGCAGGAAAGCCCGCAGCCCCCCAGGTCTGTGGGGCTACGCAAGCGGTTCCCAAAGAGCTTTAGAACAAGGCATAGTTTTCCCTGCTGGCTCTTTGGGCGGGGGACCCATCTCCAACCGTATGGCCATTTTTGTGCCTGGCGCGGCGCCAAGTGGGAAAGGGTGGTGTTGAGGCTGAAGGCAGCAGGAAAGCCCGCAGCCCCCCACGTCTGTGGGGCCAAGCAAGCGGTTCCCAAAGAGCTTTAGAACAAGGCATAGTTTTCCCTGCTGGCTCTTTGGGCATGGGACCCCATCTCCACCCATAGGCCATTTTTGTGCTTGATAGGGCGCCAAGTGGGAAAGGGTGGCTTTGAGGCTGAAGGCAGCAGGAAAGCCTGCAGCCCCCAGGTCTGTGGGGCTACACAAGCAGTTCCCAAAGAGCTTTAGAACAAGGCATAGTTTTCCCTGCTGGCTCTTTGTTCGGGGGACCCATCTCCAGCCATAGGCCATTTTGTGCCTGGCCCGGCGCCCAGTGGGAAAGGGTGGCTTTGAGGCTTGAAGGCAGCAGGAAAGCCCCGCAGCCCCCAGGTCTGTGGGGCTACGCAAGCGGTTCCCAAAGAGCTTTAGAACAAGGCATAGTTTTCCCTGCTGGCTCTCTGGGCGGGGGACCCATCTCCAGCCGTATGGCCATTTTTGAGCCTGGCGCGGCGCCAAGTGGGAAAGGGTTGTGTCGAGGCTAAAGGCAGCAGGAAAGCCCGCAGCCCCCAGGTCTGTGGGGGCTACGCAAGCGGTTCCCAAAGAGCTTTAGAACAAGGCATAGTTTTCCCCTGCTGGCTCTTTGGGCGGGGGACACATCTCCAGCCGTATGGCCATTTTTGTGCCTGATAGGGCGCCAAGTGGGAAAGGGTGGTGTCCGAGGCTGAAGGCAGCAGGAAAGCCCGCAGCCCCCAGGTCTGTGGGGCTACGCAAAGCGGTTCCCAAAGAGCTTTAGAACAAGGCATAGTTTTCCCTGCTGGCTCTTTGGGCGGGGGACCCATCTCCAGCCGTATGGCCATTTTTGTGCCTGATAGGGCGCCAAGTGGGGAAAGGGTGGCTTTGAGGCTGAAGACAGCAGGAAAGCCTGCAGCCCCCAGGTCTGTGGGGCTATGCAAGCGGTTCCCAAAGAGCTTTAGAACAAGGCATAGTTTTCCCTGCTGGCTCTTTGGGCGGGGGACCCATCTCCAGCCCGTATGGCCATTTTTGTGCCTGGCGCGGCGCCAAGTGGGGAAAGGGTGGTGTCGAGGCTGAAGGCAGCAGGAAAGCCCGCAGTCCCCAGGTCTGTGGGGCTACGCAAGCGGTTCCCAAAGAGCTTTAGAACAAGGCATAGTTTTCCCCTGCTGGCTCTCTGGGCAGGGACCCATCTCCAGCCGTATGGCCATTTTTGAGCCTGGCGCGGCGCCAGGTGGGAAAGGGTGGCTTTGAGGCTGAAGGCAGCAGGAAAGCCTGCAGCCCCCCAGGTCTGTGGGGCTACGCAAGCGGTTCCCAAAGAGCTTTAGAACAAGGCATAGTTTTCCCTGCTGGCTCTTAGGGCGGGGGGACCCATCTCCAGCCGTATGGCCATTTTTGAGCCTGGCGCGGCGCCAAGTGGGAAAGGGTGGTGTCGAGGCTGAGAGGCAGCAGGAAAGCCCGCAGCCCCCAGGTCTGTAGGGCTACGCAAGCGGTTCCCAAAGAGCTTTAGAACAAGGCATAGTTTTCGCTGCTCGCTCTTTGGGCGGGGACCCATCTCCAGCCGTATGGCCATTTTTGTGCCTGGCGAAGCCCCAAGAGGGCAAAGGGTGGCTTTGAATCTGAAGGCAGCAGGAAAGCCCGCAGCCCCCAGGTCTGTGGGGCTACGCAAGCGTTTCCCAAAGAGCTTTAGAACAAGGCATAGTTTTCCCTGCTGGCTCTTTGGGCGGGGGACCCATCTCCAGCCGTATGGCCATTTTTGTGCCTGATAGGGCGCCAAGTGGGAAAGGGTGGTGTTGAGGCTGAAGGCAGCAGCAAAGACTGCAGCCCCCAGGTCTGTGGGGCCAAGCAAGCGGTTCCCAAAGAGCTTTAGAACAAGGCATAGTTTTCCCTGCTGGCTCTTTGGGCGGGGGGACCCATCTCCAGCCGTATGGCCATTTTTTGTCCCTGGCACGGAGCCAAGTGGGAAAGGGTGGCTTTGAGGCTGAAGGCAGCAGCAAAGCCCGCAGCCCCCAGGTCTGTGGGGGCTACGCAAGCGGTTCCCAAAGAGCTTTAGAACAAGGCATAGTTTTCCCTGCTGGCTCTTTGGGCGGGGGACCCATCTCCAGCCGTATGGCCATTTTTGTGCCTGGCCCGGCGCCAAGTGGGAAAGGGTGGTGTCGAGGCTGAAGGCAGCAGCAAAGCCCGCAGCCCCCCATGTCTGTGGGGCCAAGCAAGCGGTTCCCAAAGAGCTTTAGAACAAGGCATAGTTTTCCCTGCTGGCTCTTTGGGCATGGGACCCATCTCCAGCCATAGGCCATTTTTGTGCTTGATAGGGCGCCAAGTGGGAAAGGGGTGGCTTTGAGGCTGAAGGCAGCAGGAAAGCCTGCAGCCCCCAGGTCTGTGGGGCTACGCAAGCAGTTCCCAAAGAGCTTTAGAACAAGGCATAGTTTTCCCTGCTGGCTCTTTGTTCGGGGGACCCATCTCCAGCCATAGGCCATTTTTGTGCCTGGCCCGGCGCCCAGTGGGAAAGGGTGGCTTTGAGGCTTGAAGGCAGCAGGAAAGCCCCGCAGCCCCCCAGGTCTGTGGGGCTACGCAAGCGGTTCCCAAAGAGCTTTAGAACAAGGCATAGTTTTCCCTGCTGGCTCTCTGGGCGGGGGACCCATCTCCAGCCGTATGGCCATTTTTGAGCCTGGCGCGGCGCCAAGTGGGAAAGGGTTGTGTCGAGGCTAAAGGCAGCAGGAAAGCCCGCAGCCCCCAGGTCTGTGGGGCTACGCAAGCGGTTCCCAAAGAGCTTTAGAACAAGGCATAATTTTCCCTGCTGGCTCTTTGGGCGGGGGACCCATCTCCAGCCGTATGGCCATTTTTGTGCCTGGCGCAGCGCCAAGTGGGAAAGGGTGGTTTTGAGGCTGAAGGCAGCAGCAAAGCCTGCAGCCCCCAGGTCTGTGGGGCTACGCAAGCGGTTCCCAAAGAGCTTTAGAACAAGGCATAGTTTTCCCTGCTGGCTCTTTGGGCGGGGGACCCATCTCCAGCCGTATGGCCATTTTTGTGCCTGGCCGGGGGCCAAGTGGGAAAGGGTGGTTTTGAGGCTGAAGGCAGCAGGAAAGCCCACAGCCCCCAGGTCTGTGCGGCTACGCAAGCGGTTCCCAAAGAGCTTTAGAACAAGGCATAGTTTTCCCTGCTGGCTCTTTGGGCATGGGACCCATCTCCAGCCATAGGCCATTTTTGTGCTTGATAGGGCGCCAAGTGGGAAAGGGTTGCTTTGAGGCTGAAGACAGCAGGAAAGCCCGCAGCCCCCAGGTCTGTGGGGCTACGCAAGCGGTTCCCAAAGAGCTTTAGAACAAGGCATAGTTTTCCCTGCTGGCTCTCTGGGCGGGGGACCCATCTCCAGCCGTATGGCCATTTTTGAGCCTGGCGCGGCGCCAGGTGGGAAAGGGTGGCTTTGAGGCTGAAGGCAGCAGCAAAGCCTGCAGCCCCCAGGTCTGTGGTGCTACGCAAGCGGTTCCCAAAGAGCTTTAGAACAAGGCATAGTTTTCCCTGCTGGCTCTTAGGGCATGGGACCCATCTCCAGCCATAGGCCATTTTTGTGCCTGGCGCGAAGCCAAGTGGGAAAGGGTGCTGTCGAGGCTGAAG
Source organism: Rissa tridactyla (assembly GCF_028500815.1). Classification (NCBI taxonomy): domain Eukaryota; kingdom Metazoa; phylum Chordata; class Aves; order Charadriiformes; family Laridae; genus Rissa; species Rissa tridactyla. The sequence continues at coordinate 96,883 of NW_026529479.1, read as the reverse complement.
GCAGCAGGAAAGCCCGCAGCCCCCAGGTCTGTGGGGCTACGCAAGCGGTTCCCAAAGAGCTTTAGAACAAGGCATAGTTTTCCCTGCTGGCTCTTTGGGCGGGGGACCCATCTCCAGCCGTATGGGCCATTTTTGTGCCTGGCGAAGCCCCAAGAGGGAAAGGGTGGCTTTGAATCTGAAGGCAGCAGGAAAGCCCGCAGCCCCCAGGTCTGTGGGGCTACGCAAGCGTTTCCCAAAGAGCTTTAGAACAAGGCATAGTTTTCCCTGCTGGCTCTTTGGGCGGGGGACCCATCTCCAGCCGTATGGCCATTTTTGTGCCTGATAGGGCGCCAAGTGGGAAAGGGTGGTGTTGAGGCTGAAGGCAGCAGCAAAGACTGCAGCCCCCCAGGTCTGTGGGGCCAAGCAAGCGGTTCCCAAAGAGCTTTAGAACAAGGCATAGTTTTCCCCTGCTGGCTCTTTGGGCGGGGGACCCATCTCCAGCCGTATGGCCATTTTTGTGCCTGGCACGGAGCCAAGTGGGAAAGGGTGGGCTTTGAGGCTGAAGGCAGCAGCAAAGCCCGCAGCCCCCCAGGGTCTGTGGGGCTACGCAAGCGGTTCCCAAAGAGCTTTAGAACAAGGCATAGTTTTCCCTGCTGGCTCTTTGGGCGGGGGACCCATCTCCAGCCGTATGGCCATTTTTGAGCCTGGCGCGGCGCCAAGGGGGGAAAGGGTTGTGTCGAGGCTAAAGGCAGCAGGAAAGCCCGCAGCCCCCAGGTCTGTGGGGCTACGCAAGCGGTTCCCAAAGAGCTTTAGAACAAGGCATAATTTTCCCTGCTGGCTCTTTGGGCGGGGGACCCATCTCCAGCCGTATGGCCATTTTTGTGCCTGGCGCAGCGCCAAGTGGGAAAGGGTGGTTTTGAGGCTGAAGGCAGCAGCAAAGCCTGCAGCCCCCCAGGTCTGTGGGGGCCAAGCAAGCGGTTCCCAAAGAGCTTAGAACAAGGCATAGTTTTCCCTGCCTTTGGGCGGGGGACCCATCTCCAGCCGTATGGCCATTTTTGTGCCTGGCCGGGGGCCAAGTGGGAAAGGGTGGCTTTGAGGCTGAAGGCAGCAGGAAAGCCCACAGCCCCCAGGTCTGTGCGGCTACGCAAGCGGTTCCCAAAGAGCTTAGAACAAGGCATAGTTTTCCCTGCTGGCTCTTTGGGCATGGGACCCATCTCCAGCCATAGGCCATTTTTGTGCTTGATAGGGCGCCAAGTGGGAAAGGGTTGCTTGAGGCTGAAGACAGCAGGAAAGCCCGCAGCCCCCAGGTCTGTGGGGCTACGCAAGCGGTTCCCAAAGAGCTTTAGAACAAGGCATAGTTTTCCCTGCTGGCTCTCTGGGCGGGGGACCCATCTCCAGCCGTATGGCCATTTTTGAGCCTGGCGCGGCGCCAGGTGGGAAAGGGTGGCTTTGAGGCTGAAGGCAGCAGCAAAGCCTGCAGCCCCCAGGTCTGTGGTGCTACGCAAGCGGTTCCCAAAGAGCTTTAGAACAAGGCATAGTTTTCCCTGCTGGCTCTTAGGGCATGGGACCCATCTCCAGCCATAGGCCATTTTTGTGCCTGGCGCGAAGCCAAGTGGGAAAGGGTGCTGTCGAGGCTGAAGGCAGCAGGAAAGCCCGCAGCCCCCAGGTCTGTGGGGCTACGCAAGCGGTTCCCAAAGAGCTTTAGAACAAGGCATAGTTTTCCCTGCTGGCTCTTTGGGCGGGGGACCCATCTCCAGCCGTATGGCCATTTTTGTGCCTGGCCCGGCGCAAAGTGGGAAAGGGTGGCTTTGAGGCTGAAGGCAGCAGGAAAGCCCGCAGCCCCCAGGTCTGTGCGGCTACGCAAGCGGTTCCCAAAGAGCTTTAGAACAAGGCATAGTTTTCGCTGCTCGCTCTTTGGGCGGGGACCCATCTCCAGCCGTATGGCCATTTTTTTGCCTGGCGAAGCCCCAAGAGGGAAAGGGTGGCTTTGAATCTGAAGGCAGCAGGAAAGCCCGCAGCCCCCAGGTCTGTGGGGCTACGCAAGCGTTTCCCAAAGAGCTTTAGAACAAGGCATAGTTTTCCCTGCTGGCTCTTTGGGCGGGGGACCCATCTCCAGCCGTATGGCCATTTTTGTGCCTGATAGGGCGCCAAGTGGGAAAGGGTGGTGTTGAGGCTGAAGGCAGCAGCAAAGACTGCAGCCCCCAGGTCTGTGGGGCCAAGCAAGCGGTTCCCAAAGAGCTTTAGAACAAGGCATAGTTTTCCCTGCTGGCTCTTTGGGCGGGGGACCCATCTCCAGCCGTATGGCCATTTTTGTGCCTGGCACGGAGCCAAGTGGGAAAGGGTGGCTTTGAGGCTGAAGGCAGCAGCAAAGCCCGCAGCCCCCAGGTCTGTGGGGCTACGCAAGCGGTTCCCAAAGAGCTTTAGAACAAGGCATAGTTTTCCCTGCTGGCTCTCTGGGCGGGGGACCCATCTCCAGCCGTATGGCCATTTTTGAGCCTGGCGCGGCGCCAAGTGGGAAAGGGTTGTGTCGAGGCTAAAGGCAGCAGGAAAGCCCGCAGCCCCCAGGTCTGTGGGGCTACGCAAGCGGTTCCCAAAGAGCTTTAGAACAAGGCATAGTTTTCCCTGCTGGCTCTTTGGGCATGGGACCCATCTCCACCCATAGGCCATTTTTGTGCCTGATAGGGCGCCAAGTGGGAAAGGGTGGCTTTGAGGCTGAAGACAGCAGGAAAGCCTGCAGCCCCCAGGTCTGTGGGGCTACGCAAGCGGTTCCCAAAGAGCTTTAGAACAAGGCATAGTTTTCCCTGCTGGCTCTTTGGGTGGGGGACCCATCTCCAGCCGTATGGCTATTTTTGTGCCTGACGCGGTGCGTAGTGGCATAGGGTGGTTTTGAGCCTGAAGGCAGCAGGAAAGCCCGCAGCCGCCACGTCTGTGGGGCCAAGCAAGCGGTTCCCAAAGAGCTTTAGAACAAGGCATAGTTTTCCCTGCTGGCTCTTTGGGCGGGGGACCCATCTCCAGCCGTATGGCCATTTTTGTGCCTGGCGCGGTGCGTAGTGGGAAAGGGTGGTTTTGAGGCTGAAGGCAGCAGGAAAGCCCGCAGCCCCCAGGTCTGTGGGGCTACGCAAGCGGTTCCCAAAGAGCTTTAGAACAAGGCATAATTTTCCCTGCTGGCTCTTTGGGCGGGGGACCCATCTCCAGCCGTATGGCCATTTTTGTGCCTGGCGCGGCGCCAAGTGGGTAAGGGTGGTGTCGAGGCTGAAGGCAGCAGGAAAGCCCGCAGCCCCCACGTCTGTGGGGCCAAGCAAGCGGTTCCCAAAGAGCTTTAGAACAAGGCATAGTTTTCCCTGCTGACTCTTTGGGCATGGGACCCATCTCCAGCCGTATGGCCATTTTTGTGCCTGGTGCGGCGCCAAGTGGGAAAGGGTGGCTTTGAGGCTGAAGGCAGCAGGAAAGCCCGCAGCCCCCAGGTCTGTGGGGCTACGCAAGCGGTTCCCAAAGAGCTTTAGAACAAGGCATAGTTTTCCCTGCTCGCTCTTAGGGCATGGGACCCATCTCCAGCCATAGGCCATTTTTGTGCCTGGCGCGAAGCCAAGTGGGAAAGGGTGCTGTCGAGGCTGAAGGCAGCAGGAAAGCCCGCAGCCCCCAGGTCTGTGGGGCTACGCAAGCGGTTCCCAAAGAGCTTTAGAACAAGGCATAGTTTTCCCTGCTGGCTCTTTGGGCGGGGGACCCATCTCCAGCCGTATGGCCATTTTTGTGCCTGGCGCGGCGCCAAGTGGGAAAGGGTGGTGTCGAGTCTGAAGGCAGCAGGAAAGCCTGCAGCCCCCAGGTCTGTGGGGCTACGCAAGCGGTTCCCAAAGAGCTTTAGAACAAGGCAGAGTTTTCCCTGCTGGCTCTTTGGGCGGGGGACCCATCTCCAGCCGTATGGCCATTTTTGTGCCTGGCGCGGCGCCAAGTGGGAAAGGGTGGTGTCGAGGCTGAAGGCAGCAGGAAAGCCCGCAGCCCCCACGTCTGTGGGGCCAAGCAAGCGGTTCCCAAAGAGCTTTAGAACAAGGCATAGTTTTCCCTGCTGGCTCTTTGGGCGGGGGACCCATCTCCAGACGTATGGCTATTTTTGTGCCTGGCGCGGTGCGTAGTGGCATAGGGTGGTTTTGAGCCTGAAGGCAGCAGGAAAGCCCGCAGCCCCCAGGTCTGTGGGCCCAAGCAAGCGGTTCCCAGAGTGCTTTAGAACAAGGCATAGTTTTCCCTGCTGGCTCTTTGGGCATGGGACCCATCTCCAGCCATAGGCCATTTTTGTGCCTGATAGGGCGCCAAGTGGGAAAGGGTGGCTTTGAGGCTGAAGACAGCAGGAAAGCCTGCAGCTCCCAGGTCTGTGGGGCTATGCAAGCGGTTCCCAAAGAGCTTTAGAACAAGGCATATTTTTCCCTGCTGGCTCTTTGGGCGGGGGACCCATCTCCAGCCGTATGGCCATTTTTGTGCCTGGCGCGGCGCCAAGTGGGAAAGGGTGGTGTCGAGGCTGAAGGCAGCAGGAAAGCCCGCAGCCCCCAGGTCTGTGGGGCTACGCAAGCGGTTCCCAAAGAGCTTTAGAACAAGGCATAGTTTTCCCTGCTGGCTCTTTGGGTGGGGGACCCATCTCCAGACGTATGGCTATTTTTGTGCCTGGCGCGGTGCGTAGTGGCATAGGGTGGTTTTGAGGCTGAAGGCAGCAGGAAAGCCCGCAGCCCCCACGTCTGTGGGCCCAAGCAAGCGGTTCCCAGAGAGCTTTAGAACAAGGCATAGTTTTCCCTGCTGGCTCTTTGGGCGGGGGACCAACTCCAGCCATATGGCCATTTTTGTGCCTGGCGCGGTGCGTAGTGGGAAAGGGTGGTTTTGAGGCTGAAGGCAGCAGGAAAGCCCGCAGCCCCCAGGTCTGTGGGGCCAAGCAAGCGGTTCCCAAAGAGCTTTAGAACAAGGCATAGTTTTCCCTGCTGGCTCTTTGGGCATGGGATCCAGCTCCAGCCATAGGCCATTTTTGTGCCTGGCGCGGCGCCAAGTGGGAAAGGGTGGCTTTGAGGCTGAAGGCAGCAGCAAAGCCCGCAGCCCCCAGGTCTGTGGGGCTACGCAAGCGGTTCCCAAAGAGCTTTAGAACAAGGCATAGTTTTCCCTGCTGGCTCTTAGGGCATGGGACCCATCTCCAGCCATAGGCCATTTTTGTGCCTGGCGCGAAGCCAAGTGGGAAAGGGTGCTGTCGAGGCTGAAGGCAGCAGGAAAGCCCGCAGCCCCCAGGTCTGTGGGGCTACGCAAGCGGTTCCCAAAGAGCTTTAGAACAAGGCATAGTTTTCCCTGCTGGCTCTTTGGGCGGGGGACCCATCTCCAGCCGTATGGCCATTTTTGTGCCTGGCCCGGCGCAAAGTGGGAAAGGGTGGCTTTGAGGCTGAAGGCAGCAGGAAAGCCCGCAGCCCCCAGGTCTGTGCGGCTACGCAAGCGGTTCCCAAAGAGCTTTAGAACAAGGCATAGTTTTCCCTGCTGGCTCTTTGGGCGGGGGACCCATCTCCAGCCATACGGCCATTTTTGTGCCTGGCGCGGCGCCAAGAGGGAAAGGGTGGTGTCGAGGCTAAAGGCAGCAGGAAAGCCCGCAGCCCCCAGGTCTGTGGGGCTACGCAAGCGGTTCCCAAAGAGCTTTAGAACAAGGCATAGTTTTCCCTGCTGGCTCTTTGGGCATGGGACCCATCTCCACCCATAGGCCATTTTTGTGCCTGATAGGGCGCCAAGTGGGAAAGGGTGGCTTTGAGGCTGAAGACAGCAGGAAAGCCTGCAGCCCCCAGGTCTGTGGGGCTACGCAAGCGGTTCCCAAAGAGCTTTAGAACAAGGCATAGTTTTCCCTGCTGGCTCTTTGGGTGGGGGACCCATCTCCAGCCGTATGGCTATTTTTGTGCCTGACGCGGTGCGTAGTGGCATAGGGTGGTTTTGAGGCTGAAGGCAGCAGGAAAGCCCGCAGCCCCCACGTCTGTGGGGCCAAGCAAGCGGTTCCCAAAGAGCTTTAGAACAAGGCATAGTTTTCCCTGCTGGCTCTTTGGGCGGGGGACCCATCTCCAGCCGTATGGCCATTTTTGTGCCTGGCGCGGTGCGTAGTGGGAAAGGGTGGTTTTGAGGCTGAAGGCAGCAGGAAAGCCCGCAGCCCCCAGGTCTGTGGGGCTACGCAAGCGGTTCCCAAAGAGCTTTAGAACAAGGCATAGTTTTCCCTGCTGGCTCTTTGGGCATGGGACCCATCTCCAGCCGTATGGCCATTTTTGTCCCTGGCCCGGCGCCAAGTGGGAAAGGGTGGCTTTGAGGCTGAAGGCAGCAGGAAAGCCCGCAGCCCCCAGGTCTGTGGGGCTACGCAAGCGGTTCCCAAAGAGCTTTAGAACAAGGCAGAGTTTTCCCTGCTGGCTCTTTGGGCGGGGGACCCATCTCCAGCCGTATGGCCATTTTTGTGCCTGGCGCGGCGCCAAGTGGGAAAGGGTGGTGTCGAGGCTGAAGGCAGCAGGAAAGCCCGCAGCCCCCACGTCTGTGGGGCCAAGCAAGCGGTTCCCAAAGAGCTTTAGAACAAGGCATAGTTTTCCCTGCTGGCTCTTTGGGCGGGGGACCCATCTCCAGACGTATGGCTATTTTTGTGCCTGGCGCGGTGCGTAGTGGCATAGGGTGGTTTTGAGCCTGAAGGCAGCAGGAAAGCCCGCAGCCCCCAGGTCTGTGGGCCCAAGCAAGCGGTTCCCAGAGTGCTTTAGAACAAGGCATAGTTTTCCCTGCTGGCTCTTTGGGCATGGGACCCATCTCCAGCCATAGGCCATTTTTGTGCCTGATAGGGCGCCAAGTGGGAAAGGGTGGCTTTGAGGCTGAAGACAGCAGGAAAGCCTGCAGCTCCCAGGTCTGTGGGGCTATGCAAGCGGTTCCCAAAGAGCTTTAGAACAAGGCATATTTTTCCCTGCTGGCTCTTTGGGCGGGGGACCCATCTCCAGCCGTATGGCCATTTTTGTGCCTGGCGCGGCGCCAAGTGGGAAAGGGTGGTGTCGAGGCTGAAGGCAGCAGGAAAGCCCGCAGCCCCCAGGTCTGTGGGGCTACGCAAGCGGTTCCCAAAGAGCTTTAGAACAAGGCATAGTTTTCCCTGCTGGCTCTTTGGGTGGGGGACCCATCTCCAGACGTATGGCTATTTTTGTGCCTGGCGCGGTGCGTAGTGGCATAGGGTGGTTTTGAGGCTGAAGGCAGCAGGAAAGCCCGCAGCCCCCACGTCTGTGGGCCCAAGCAAGCGGTTCCCAGAGAGCTTTAGAACAAGGCATATTTTTCCCTGCTGGCTCTTTGGGCGGGGGACCAACTCCAGCCATATGGCCATTTTTGTGCCTGGCGCGGTGCGTAGTGGGAAAGGGTGGTTTTGAGGCTGAAGGCAGCAGGAAAGCCCGCAGCCCCCAGGTCTGTGGGGCCAAGCAAGCGGTTCCCAAAGAGCTTTAGAACAAGGCATAGTTTTCCCTGCTGGCTCTTTGGGCATGGGACCCAGCTCCAGCCATAGGCCATTTTTGTGCCTGGCGCGGCGCCAAGTGGGAAAGGGTGGCTTTGAGGCTGAAGGCAGCAGCAAAGCCCGCAGCCCCCAGGTCTGTGGGGCTACGCAAGCGGTTCCCAAAGAGCTTTAGAACAAGGCATAGTTTTCCCTGCTGGCTCTTTGGGCGGGGGACACATCTCCAGCCGTATGGCCATTTTTGTGCCTGATAGGGCGCCAAGTGGGAAAGGGTGGTGTCGAGGCTGAAGGCAGCAGGAAAGCCCGCAGCCCCCAGGTCTGTGGGGCTACGCAAGCGGTTCCCAAAGAGCTTTAGAACAAGGCAGAGTTTTCCCTGCTGGCTCTTTGGGCGGGGGACCCATCTCCAGCCGTATGGCCATTTTTGTGCCTGGCCCGGCGCCAAGTGGGAAAGGGTGGCTTTGAGGCTGAAGACAGCAGGAAAGCCTGCAGCCCCCAGGTCTGTGGGGCTATGCAAGCGGTTCCCAAAGAGCTTTAGAACAAGGCATAGTTTTCCCTGCTGGCTCTTTGGGCGGGGGACCCATCTGCAGCCGTATGGCCATTTTTGTGCCTGGCGCGAAGCCAAGTGGGAAAGGGTGGTGTCGAGGCTGAAGGCAGCAGGAAAGCCCGCAGTCCCCAGGTCTGTGGGGCTACGCAAGCGGTTCCCAAAGAGCTTTAGAACAAGGCATAGTTTTCCCTGCTGGCTCTCTGGGCGGGGACCCATCTCCAGCCGTATGGCCATTTTTGAGCCTGGCGCGGCGCCAGGTGGGAAAGGGTGGCTTTGAGGCTGAAGGCAGGAGCAAAGCCTGCAGCCCCCAGGTCTGTGGGGCTACGCAAGCGGTTCCCAAAGAGCTTTAGAACAAGGCATAGTTTTCCCTGCTGGCTCTTAGGGCGGGGGACCCATCTCCAGCCGTATGGCCATTTTTGAGCCTGGCGCGGCGCCAAGTGGGAAAGGGTGGTGTCGAGGCTGAAGGCAGCAGGAAAGCCCGCAGCCCCCAGGTCTGTGGGGCTACGCAAGCGGTTCCCAAAGAGCTTTAGAACAAGGCATAGTTTTCCCTGCTCGCTCTCTGGGCGGGGGACCCATCTCCAGCCGTATGGCCATTTTTGTGCCTGGCGAAGACCCAAGAGGGAAAGGGTGGCTTTGAATCTGAAGGCAGCAGGAAAGCCCGCAGCCCCCAGGTCTGTGGGGCTACGCAAGCGGTTCCCAAAGAGCTTTAGAACAAGGCATAGTTTTCCCTGCTGGCTCTTTTGGCAGGGGACCCATCTCCAGCCGTATGGCCATTTTTGTCCCTGGCCCGGCGCCAAGTGGGAAAGGGTGGTGTTGAGGCTGAAGGCAGCAGCAAAGACTGCAGCCCCCAGGTCTGTGGGGCCAAGCAAGCGGTTCCCAAAGAGCTTTAGAACAAGGCATAGTTTTCCCTGCTGGCTCTTTGGGCGGGGGACCCATCTCCAGCCGTATGGCCATTTTTGTGCCTGGCACGGCGCCAAGTGGGAAAGGGTGGCTTTGAGGCTGAAGGCAGCAGCAAAGCCCGCAGCCCCCAGGTCTGTGGGGCTACGCAAGCGGTTCCCAAAGAGCTTTAGAACAAGGCATAGTTTTCCCTGCTGGCTCTTTGGGCGGGGGACCCATCTCCAGCCGTATGGCCATTTTTGTGCCTGGCCCGGCGCCAAGTGGGAAAGGGTGGCTTTGAGGCTGAAGGCAGCAGCAAAGCCTGCAGCCCCCAGGTCTGTGGGGCTACGCAAGCGGTTCCCAAAGAGCTTTAGAACAAGGCATAGTTTTCCCTGCTGGCTCTCTGGGCGGGGGACCCATCTGCAGCCGTATGGCCATTTTTGAGCCTGGAGCAGTGCCAAGTGGGAAAGGGTGGTTTTGAGGGTGAAGGCAGCAGGAAAGCCCGCAGCCCCCAGGTCTGTGGGGCTACGCAAGCGGTTCCCAAAGAGCTTTAGAACAAGGCATAGTTTTCCCTGCTGGCTCTTTGGGCGGGGGACCCATCTCCAACCGTATGGCCATTTTTGTGCCTGGCGCGGCGCCAAGTGGGAAAGGGTGGTGTCGAGGCTGAAGGCAGCAGGAAAGCCCGCAGCCCCCACGTCTGTGGGGCCAAGCAAGCGGTTCCCAAAGAGCTTTAGAACAAGGCATAGTTTTCCCTGCTGGCTCTTTGGGCATGGGACCCATCTCCACCCATAGGCCATTTTTGTGCTTGATAGGGCGCCAAGTGGGAAAGGGTGGCTTTGAGGCTGAAGGCAGCAGGAAAGCCTGCAGCCCCCAGGTCTGTGGGGCTACACAAGCGGTTCCCAAAGAGCTTTAGAACAAGGCATAGTTTTCCCTGCTGGCTCTTTGTTCGGGGGACCCATCTCCAGCCATAGGCCATTTTTGTGCCTGGCCCGGCGCCCAGTGGGAAAGGGTGGCTTTGAGGCTTGAAGGCAGCAGGAAAGCCCGCAGCCCCCAGGTCTGTGGGGCTACGCAAGCGGTTCCCAAAGAGCTTTAGAACAAGGCATAGTTTTCCCTGCTGGCTCTCTGGGCGGGGGACCCATCTCCAGCCGTATGGCCATTTTTGTGCCTGGCACGGCGCCAAGTGGGAAAGGGTGGTGTCGAGGCTGAAGGCAGCAGGAAAGCCCACAGCCCCCAGGTCTGTGGGGCTACGCAAGCGGTTCCCAAAGAGCTTTAGAACAAGGCATAGTTTTCCCTGCTGGCTCTTTGGGCGGGGGACCAACTCCAGCCATATGGCCATTTTTGTGCCTGGCGCGGTGCGTAGTGGGAAAGGGTGGTTTTGAGGCTGAAGGCAGCAGGAAAGCCCGCAGCCCCCAGGTCTGTGGGGCCAAGCAAGCGGTTCCCAAAGAGCTTTAGAACAAGGCATAGTTTTCCCTGCTGGCTCTTTGGGCATGGGACCCAGCTCCAGCCATAGGCCATTTTTGTGCCTGGCGCGGCGCCAAGTGGGAAAGGGTGGCTTTGAGGCTGAAGGCAGCAGGAAAGCCTGCAGCCCCCAGGTCTGTGGGGCTACGCAAGCGGTTCCCAAAGAGCTTTAGAACAAGGCATAGTTTTCCCTGCTGGCTCTTTGGGCGGGGGACACATCTCCAGCCGTATGGCCATTTTTGTGCCTGATAGGGCGCCAAGTGGGAAAGGGTGGTGTCGAGGCTGAAGGCAGCAGGAAAGCCCGCAGCCCCCAGGTCTGTGGGGCTACGCAAGCGGTTCCCAAAGAGCTTTAGAACAAGGCATAGTTTTCCCTGCTGGCTCTTTGGGCGGGGGACCCATCTCCAGCCGTATGGCCATTTTTGTGCCTGGCCCGGCGCCAAGTGGGAAAGGGTGGCTTTGAGGCTGAAGACAGCAGGAAAGCCTGCAGCCCCCAGGTCTGTGGGGCTACGCAAGCGGTTCCCAAAGAGCTTTAGAACAAGGCATAGTTTTCCCTGCTGACTCTTAGGGCGGGGGACCCATCTCCAGCCGTATGGCCATTTTTGAGCCTGGCGCGGCGCCAAGTGGGAAAGGGTGGTGTCGAGGCTGAAGGCAGCAGGAAAGCCCGCAGCCCCCAGGTCTGTGGGGCTACGCAAGCGGTTCCCAAAGAGCTTTAGAACAAGGCATAGTTTTCCCTGCTGGCTCTTTGGGCGGGGGACCCATCTCCAGCCGTATGGCCATTTTTGTGCCTGGCGAAGCCCCAAGAGGGAAAGGGTGGCTTTGAATCTGAAGGCAGCAGGAAAGCCCGCAGCCCCCAGGTCTGTGGGGCTATGCAAGCGGTTCCCAAAGAGCTTTAGAACAAGGCATAGTTTTCCCTGCTGGCTCTTTTGGCAGGGGACCCATCTCCAGCCGTATGGCCATTTTTGTCCCTGGCCCGGCGCCAAGTGGGAAAGGGTGGTGTTGAGGCTGAAGGCAGCAGCAAAGACTGCAGCCCCCAGGTCTGTGGGGCCAAGCAAGCGGTTCCCAAAGAGCTTTAGAACAAGGCATAGTTTTCCCTGCTGGCTCTTTGGGCGGGGGACCCATCTCCAGCAGTATGGCCATTTTTGTGCCTGGCACGGCGCCAAGTGGGAAAGGGTGGCTTTGAGGCTGAAGGCAGCAGGAAAGCCCGCAGCCCCCAGGTCTGTGGGGCTACGCAAACGGTTCCCAAAGAGCTTTAGAACAAGGCAGAGTTTTCCCTGCTGGCTCTTTGGGCGGGGGACCCATCTCCAACCGTATGGCCATTTTTGTACCTGGCGCGGCGCCAAGTGGGAAAGGGTGGTGTCGAGGCTGAAGGCAGCAGGAAAGCCCGCAGCCCCCACGTCTGTGGGGCCAAGCAAGCGGTTCCCAAAGAGCTTTAGAACAAGGCATAGTTTTCCCTGCTGGCTCTTTGGGCGGGGGACCCATCTCCACCCATAGGCCATTTTTGTGCTTGATAGGGCGCCAAGTGGGAAAGGGTGGCTTTGAGGCTGAAGGCAGCAGGAAAGCCTGCAGCCCCCAGGTCTGTGGGGCTACACAAGCAGTTCCCAAAGAGCTTTAGAACAAGGCATAGTTTTCCCTGCTGGCTCTTTGTTCGGGGGACCCATCTCCAGCCATAGGCCATTTTTGTGCCTGGCCCGGCGCCCAGTGGGAAAGGGTGGCTTTGAGGCTTGAAGGCAGCAGGAAAGCCCGCAGCCCCCAGGTCTGTGGGGCTACGCAAGCGGTTCCCAAAGAGCTTTAGAACAAGGCATAGTTTTCCCTGCTGGCTCTCTGGGCGGGGGACCCATCTCCAGCCGTATGGCCATTTTTGAGCCTGGCGCGGCGCCAAGTGGGAAAGGGTTGTGTCGAGGCTAAAGGCAGCAGGAAAGCCCGCAGCCCCCAGGTCTGTGGGGCTACGCAAGCGGTTCCCAAAGAGCTTTAGAACAAGGCATAATTTTCCCTGCTGGCTCTTTGGGCGGGGGACCCATCTCCAGCCGTATGGCCATTTTTGTGCCTGGCGCGGCGCCAAGTGGGAAAGGGTGGCTTTGAGGCTGAAGGCAGCAGCAAAGCCCGCAGCCCCCAGGTCTGTGGGGCTACGCAAGCGGTTCCCAAAGAGCTTTAGAACAAGGCATAGTTTTCCCTGCTGGCTCTTTGGGCGGGGGACACATCTCCAGCCGTATGGCCATTTTTGTGCCTGATAGGGCGCCAAGTGGGAAAGGGTGGTGTCGAGGCTGAAGGCAGCAGGAAAGCCCGCAGCCCCCAGGTCTGTGCGGCTACGCAAGCGGTTCCCAAAGAGCTTTAGAACAAGGCATAGTTTTCCCTGCTGGCTCTTTGGGCGGGGGACCCATCTCCAGCCGTATGGCCATTTTTGTGCCTGATAGGGCGCCAAGTGGGAAAGGGTGGCTTTGAGGCTGAAGACAGCAGGAAAGCCTGCAGCCCCCAGGTCTGTGGGGCTATGCAAGCGGTTCCCAAAGAGCTTTAGAACAAGGCATAGTTTTCCCTGCTGGCTCTTTGGGCGGGGGACCCATCTCCAGCCGTATGGCCATTTTTGTGCCTGGCGCGGCGCCAAGTGGGAAAGGGTGGTGTCGAGGCTGAAGGCAGCAGGAAAGCCCGCAGTCCCCAGGTCTGTGGGGCTACGCAAGCGGTTCCCAAAGAGCTTTAGAACAAGGCATAGTTTTCCCTGCTGGCTCTCTGGGCGGGGACCCATCTCCAGCCGTATGGCCATTTTTGAGCCTGGCGCGGCGCCAGGTGGGAAAGGGTGGCTTTGAGGCTGAAGGCAGGAGCAAAGCCTGCAGCCCCCAGGTCTGTGGGGCTACGCAAGCGGTTCCCAAAGAGCTTTAGAACAAGGCATAGTTTTCCCTGCTGGCTCTTAGGGCGGGGGACCCATCTCCAGCCGTATGGCCATTTTTGAGCCTGGCGCGGCGCCAAGTGGGAAAGGGTGGTGTCGAGGCTGAAGGCAGCAGGAAAGCCCGCAGCCCCCAGGTCTGTGGGGCTACGCAAGCGGTTCCCAAAGAGCTTTAGAACAAGGCATAGTTTTCCCTGCTCGCTCTTTGGGCGGGGGACCCATCTCCAGCCGTATGGCCATTTTTGTGCCTGGCGAAGCCCAAGAGGGAAAGGGTGGCTTTGAATCTGAAGGCAGCAGGAAAGCCCGCAGCCCCCACGTCTGTGGGGCTACGCAAGCGGTTCCCAAAGAGCTTTAGAACAAGGCATAGTTTTCCCTGCTGGCTCTTTGGGCGGGGGACCCATCTCCAGCCGTATGGCCATTTTTGTCCCTGGCCCGGCGCCAAGTGGGAAAGGGTGGTGTCGAGGCTGAAGGCAGCAGCAAAGACTGCAGCCCCCAGGTCTGTGGGGCCAAGCAAGCGGTTCCCAAAGAGCTTTAGAACAAGGCATAGTTTTCCCTGCTGGCTCTTTGGGCGGCGGACCCATCTCCAGCCGTATGGCCATTTTTGTGCCTGGCACGGCGCCAAGTGGGAAAGGGTGGCTTTGAGGCTGAAGGCAGCAGGAAAGCCCGCAGCCCCCAGGTCTGTGGGGCTACGCAAGCGGTTCCCAAAGAGCTTTAGAACAAGGCATAGTTTTCCCTGCTGGCTCTTTGGGCGGGGGACCCATCTCCAGCCGTATGGCCATTTTTGTGCCTGGCGCGGCGCCAAGTGGGAAAGGGTGGTGTCGAGGCTGAAGGCAGCAGGAAAGCCCGCAGCCCCCACGTCTGTGGGGCCAAGCAAGCGGTTCCCAAAGAGCTTTAGAACAAGGCATAGTTTTCCCTGCTGGCTCTTTGGGCCTGGGACCCATCTCCAGCCATAGGCCATTTTTGTGCTTGGTAGGGCGCCAAGTGGGAAAGGGTGGCTTTGAGGCTGAAGGCAGCAGGAAAGCCTGCAGCCCCCAGGTCTGTGGGGCTACGCAAGCAGTTCCCAAAGAGCTTTAGAACAAGGCATAGTTTTCCCTGCTGGCTCTTTGTTCGGGGGACCCATCTCCAGCCATAGGCCATTTTTGTGCCTGGCCCGGCGCCCAGTGGGAAAGGGTGGCTTTGAGGCTTGAAGGCAGCAGGAAAGCCCGCAGCCCCCAGGTCTGTGGGGCTACGCAAGCGGTTCCCAAAGAGCTTTAGAACAAGGCATAGTTTTCCCTGCTGGCTCTTTGGGCGGGGGACCCATCTCCAGCCGTATGGCCATTTTTGAGCCTGGCGCGGCGCCAAGTGGGAAAGGGTTGTGTCGAGGCTAAAGGCAGCAGGAAAGCCCGCAGCCCCCAGGTCTGTGGGGCTACGCAAGCGGTTCCCAAAGAGCTTTAGAACAAGGCATAATTTTCCCTGCTGGCTCTTTGGGCGGGGGACCCATCTCCAGCCGTATGGCCATTTTTGTGCCTGGCGCAGCGCCAAGTGGGAAAGGGTGGTTTTGAGGCTGAAGGCAGCAGCAAAGCCTGCAGCCCCCAGGTCTGTGGGGCTACGCAAGCGGTTCCCAAAGAGCTTTAGAACAAGGCATAGTTTTCCCTGCTGGCTCTTTGGGCGGGGGACCCATCTCCAGCCGTATGGCCATTTTTGTGCCTGGCCGGGGGCCAAGTGGGAAAGGGTGGTTTTGAGGCTGAAGGCAGCAGGAAAGCCCGCAGCCCCCAGGTCTGTGCGGCTACGCAAGCGGTTCCCAAAGAGCTTTAGAACAAGGCATAGTTTTCCCTGCTGGCTCTTTGGGCATGGGACCCATCTCCAGCCATAGGCCATTTTTGTGCTTGATAGGGCGCCAAGTGGGAAAGGGTTGCTTTGAGGCTGAAGACAGCAGGAAAGCCCGCAGCCCCCAGGTCTGTGGGGCTACGCAAGCGGTTCCCAAAGAGCTTTAGAACAAGGCATAGTTTTCCCTGCTGGCTCTCTGGGCGGGGACCCATCTCCAGCCGTATGGCCATTTTTGAGCCTGGCGCGGCGCCAGGTGGGAAAGGGTGGCTTTGAGGCTGAAGGCAGGAGCAAAGCCTGCAGCCCCCAGGTCTGTGGGGCTACGCAAGCGGTTCCCAAAGAGCTTTAGAACAAGGCATAGTTTTCCCTGCTGGCTCTTAGGGCGGGGGACCCATCTCCAGCCGTATGGCCATTTTTGAGCCTGGCGCGGCGCCAAGTGGGAAAGGGTGGTGTCGAGGCTGAAGGCAGCAGGAAAGCCCGCAGCCCCCAGGTCTGTGGGGCTACGCAAGCGGTTCCCAAAGAGCTTTAGAACAAGGCATAGTTTTCCCTGCTCGCTCTTTGGGCGGGGGACCCATCTCCAGCCGTATGGCCATTTTTGTGCCTGGCGAAGCCCCAAGAGGGAAAGGGTGGTGTCGAGGCTGAAGGCAGCAGCAAAGACTGCAGCCCCCAGGTCTGTGGGGCCAAGCAAGCGGTTCCCAAAGAGCTTTAGAACAAGGCATAGTTTTCCCTGCTGGCTCTTTGGGCGGGGGACCCATCTCCAGCCGTATGGCCATTTTTGTCCCTGGCCCGGCGCCAAGTGGGAAAGGGTGGTGTCGAGGCTGAAGGCAGCAGCAAAGACTGCAGCCCCCAGGTCTGTGGGGCCAAGCAAGCGGTTCCCAAAGAGCTTTAGAACAAGGCATAGTTTTCCCTGCTGGCTCTTTGGGCGGCGGACCCATCTCCAGCCGTATGGCCATTTTTGTGCCTGGCACGGCGCCAAGTAGGAAAGGGTGGCTTTGAGGCTGAAGGCAGGAGCAAAGCCCGCAGCCCCCAGGTCTGTGGGGCTACGCAAGCGGTTCCCAAAGAGCTTTAGAACAAGGCATAGTTTTCCCTGCTGGCTCTTTTGGCAGGGGACCCATCTCCAGCCGTATGGCCATTTTTGTCCCTGGCCCGGCGCCAAGTGGGAAAGGGTGGTGTTGAGGCTGAAGGCAGCAGCAAAGACTGCAGCCCCCAGGTCTGTGGGGCCAAGCAAGCGGTTCCCAAAGAGCTTTAGAACAAGGCATAGTTTTCCCTGCTGGCTCTTTGGGCGGGGGACCCATCTCCAGCAGTATGGCCATTTTTGTGCCTGGCACGGCGCCAAGTGGGAAAGGGTGGCTTTGAGGCTGAAGGCAGCAGGAAAGCCCGCAGCCCCCAGGTCTGTGGGGCTACGCAAGCGGTTCCCAAAGAGCTTTAGAACAAGGCAGAGTTTTCCCTGCTGGCTCTTTGGGCGGGGGACCCATCTCCAACCGTATGGCCATTTTTGTACCTGGCGCGGCGCCAAGTGGGAAAGGGTGGTGTCGAGGCTGAAGGCAGCAGGAAAGCCCGCAGCCCCCACGTCTGTGGGGCCAAGCAAGCGGTTCCCAAAGAGCTTTAGAACAAGGCATAGTTTTCCCTGCTGGCTCTTTGGGCGGGGGACCCATCTCCACCCATAGGCCATTTTTGTGCTTGATAGGGCGCCAAGTGGGAAAGGGTGGCTTTGAGGCTGAAGGCAGCAGGAAAGCCTGCAGCCCCCAGGTCTGTGGGGCTACACAAGCAGTTCCCAAAGAGCTTTAGAACAAGGCATAGTTTTCCCTGCTGGCTCTTTGTTCGGGGGACCCATCTCCAGCCATAGGCCATTTTTGTGCCTGGCCCGGCGCCCAGTGGGAAAGGGTGGCTTTGAGGCTTGAAGGCAGCAGGAAAGCCCGCAGCCCCCAGGTCTGTGGGGCTACGCAAGCGGTTCCCAAAGAGCTTTAGAACAAGGCATAGTTTTCCCTGCTGGCTCTCTGGGCGGGGGACCCATCTCCAGCCGTATGGCCATTTTTGAGCCTGGCGCGGCGCCAAGTGGGAAAGGGTTGTGTCGAGGCTAAAGGCAGCAGGAAAGCCCGCAGCCCCCAGGTCTGTGGGGCTACGCAAGCGGTTCCCAAAGAGCTTTAGAACAAGGCATAATTTTCCCTGCTGGCTCTTTGGGCGGGGGACCCATCTCCAGCCGTATGGCCATTTTTGTGCCTGGCGCGGCGCCAAGTGGGAAAGGGTGGCTTTGAGGCTGAAGGCAGCAGCAAAGCCCGCAGCCCCCAGGTCTGTGGGGCTACGCAAGCGGTTCCCAAAGAGCTTTAGAACAAGGCATAGTTTTCCCTGCTGGCTCTTTGGGCGGGGGACACATCTCCAGCCGTATGGCCATTTTTGTGCCTGATAGGGCGCCAAGTGGGAAAGGGTGGTGTCGAGGCTGAAGGCAGCAGGAAAGCCCGCAGCCCCCAGGTCTGTGCGGCTACGCAAGCGGTTCCCAAAGAGCTTTAGAACAAGGCATAGTTTTCCCTGCTGGCTCTTTGGGCGGGGGACCCATCTCCAGCCGTATGGCCATTTTTGTGCCTGATAGGGCGCCAAGTGGGAAAGGGTGGCTTTGAGGCTGAAGACAGCAGGAAAGCCTGCAGCCCCCAGGTCTGTGGGGCTATGCAAGCGGTTCCCAAAGAGCTTTAGAACAAGGCATAGTTTTCCCTGCTGGCTCTTTGGGCGGGGGACCCATCTCCAGCCGTATGGCCATTTTTGTGCCTGGCGCGGCGCCAAGTGGGAAAGGGTGGTGTCGAGGCTGAAGGCAGCAGGAAAGCCCGCAGTCCCCAGGTCTGTGGGGCTACGCAAGCGGTTCCCAAAGAGCTTTAGAACAAGGCATAGTTTTCCCTGCTGGCTCTCTGGGCGGGGACCCATCTCCAGCCGTATGGCCATTTTTGAGCCTGGCGCGGCGCCAGGTGGGAAAGGGTGGCTTTGAGGCTGAAGGCAGGAGCAAAGCCTGCAGCCCCCAGGTCTGTGGGGCTACGCAAGCGGTTCCCAAAGAGCTTTAGAACAAGGCATAGTTTTCCCTGCTGGCTCTTAGGGCGGGGGACCCATCTCCAGCCGTATGGCCATTTTTGAGCCTGGCGCGGCGCCAAGTGGGAAAGGGTGGTGTCGAGGCTGAAGGCAGCAGGAAAGCCCGCAGCCCCCAGGTCTGTGGGGCTACGCAAGCGGTTCCCAAAGAGCTTTAGAACAAGGCATAGTTTTCCCTGCTCGCTCTTTGGGCGGGGGACCCATCTCCAGCCGTATGGCCATTTTTGTGCCTGGCGAAGCCCCAAGAGGGAAAGGGTGGCTTTGAATCTGAAGGCAGCAGGAAAGCCCGCAGCCCCCACGTCTGTGGGGCTACGCAAGCGGTTCCCAAAGAGCTTTAGAACAAGGCATAGTTTTCCCTGCTGGCTCTTTGGGCGGGGGACCCATCTCCAGCCGTATGGCCATTTTTGTCCCTGGCCCGGCGCCAAGTGGGAAAGGGTGGTGTCGAGGCTGAAGGCAGCAGCAAAGACTGCAGCCCCCAGGTCTGTGGGGCCAAGCAAGCGGTTCCCAAAGAGCTTTAGAACAAGGCATAGTTTTCCCTGCTGGCTCTTTGGGCGGCGGACCCATCTCCAGCCGTATGGCCATTTTTGTGCCTGGCACGGCGCCAAGTGGGAAAGGGTGGCTTTGAGGCTGAAGGCAGCAGGAAAGCCCGCAGCCCCCAGGTCTGTGGGGCTACGCAAGCGGTTCCCAAAGAGCTTTAGAACAAGGCATAGTTTTCCCTGCTGGCTCTTTGGGCGGGGGACCCATCTCCAGCCGTATGGCCATTTTTGTGCCTGGCGCGGCGCCAAGTGGGAAAGGGTGGTGTCGAGGCTGAAGGCAGCAGGAAAGCCCGCAGCCCCCACGTCTGTGGGGCCAAGCAAGCGGTTCCCAAAGAGCTTTAGAACAAGGCATAGTTTTCCCTGCTGGCTCTTTGGGCCTGGGACCCATCTCCAGCCATAGGCCATTTTTGTGCTTGGTAGGGCGCCAAGTGGGAAAGGGTGGCTTTGAGGCTGAAGGCAGCAGGAAAGCCTGCAGCCCCCAGGTCTGTGGGGCTACGCAAGCAGTTCCCAAAGAGCTTTAGAACAAGGCATAGTTTTCCCTGCTGGCTCTTTGTTCGGGGGACCCATCTCCAGCCATAGGCCATTTTTGTGCCTGGCCCGGCGCCCAGTGGGAAAGGGTGGCTTTGAGGCTTGAAGGCAGCAGGAAAGCCCGCAGCCCCCAGGTCTGTGGGGCTACGCAAGCGGTTCCCAAAGAGCTTTAGAACAAGGCATAGTTTTCCCTGCTGGCTCTTTGGGCGGGGGACCCATCTCCAGCCGTATGGCCATTTTTGAGCCTGGCGCGGCGCCAAGTGGGAAAGGGTTGTGTCGAGGCTAAAGGCAGCAGGAAAGCCCGCAGCCCCCAGGTCTGTGGGGCTACGCAAGCGGTTCCCAAAGAGCTTTAGAACAAGGCATAATTTTCCCTGCTGGCTCTTTGGGCGGGGGGACCCATCTCCAGCCGTATGGCCATTTTTGTGCCTGGCGCAGCGCCAAGTGGGAAAGGGTGGTTTTGAGGCTGAAGGCAGCAGCAAAGCCTGCAGCCCCCAGGTCTGTGGGGCTACGCAAGCGGTTCCCAAAGAGCTTTAGAACAAGGCATAGTTTTCCCTGCTGGCTCTTTGGGCGGGGGACCCATCTCCAGCCGTATGGCCATTTTTGTGCCTGGCCGGGGGCCAAGTGGGAAAGGGTGGTTTTGAGGCTGAAGGCAGCAGGAAAGCCCGCAGCCCCCAGGTCTGTGCGGCTACGCAAGCGGTTCCCAAAGAGCTTTAGAACAAGGCATAGTTTTCCCTGCTGGCTCTTTGGGCATGGGACCCATCTCCAGCCATAGGCCATTTTTGTGCTTGATAGGGCGCCAAGTGGGAAAGGGTTGCTTTGAGGCTGAAGACAGCAGGAAAGCCCGCAGCCCCCAGGTCTGTGGGGCTACGCAAGCGGTTCCCAAAGAGCTTTAGAACAAGGCATAGTTTTCCCTGCTGGCTCTCTGGGCGGGGACCCATCTCCAGCCGTATGGCCATTTTTGAGCCTGGCGCGGCGCCAGGTGGGAAAGGGTGGCTTTGAGGCTGAAGGCAGGAGCAAAGCCTGCAGCCCCCAGGTCTGTGGGGCTACGCAAGCGGTTCCCAAAGAGCTTTAGAACAAGGCATAGTTTTCCCTGCTGGCTCTTAGGGCGGGGGACCCATCTCCAGCCGTATGGCCATTTTTGAGCCTGGCGCGGCGCCAAGTGGGAAAGGGTGGTGTCGAGGCTGAAGGCAGCAGGAAAGCCCGCAGCCCCCAGGTCTGTGGGGCTACGCAAGCGGTTCCCAAAGAGCTTTAGAACAAGGCATAGTTTTCCCTGCTCGCTCTTTGGGCGGGGGACCCATCTCCAGCCGTATGGCCATTTTTGTGCCTGGCGAAGCCCCAAGAGGGAAAGGGTGGTGTCGAGGCTGAAGGCAGCAGCAAAGACTGCAGCCCCCAGGTCTGTGGGGCCAAGCAAGCGGTTCCCAAAGAGCTTTAGAACAAGGCATAGTTTTCCCTGCTGGCTCTTTGGGCGGCGGACCCATCTCCAGCCGTATGGCCATTTTTGTGCCTGGCACGGCGCCAAGTAGGAAAGGGTGGCTTTGAGGCTGAAGGCAGCAGCAAAGCCCGCAGCCCCCAGGTCTGTGGGGCTACGCAAGCGGTTCCCAAAGAGCTTTAGAACAAGGCATAGTTTTCCCTGCTGGCTCTCTGGGCGGGGGACCCATCTCCAGCCGTATGGCCATTTTTGTGCCTGGCGCGGCGCCAAGTGGGAAAGGGTGGTGTCGAGGCTGAAGGCAGCAGGAAAGCCCGCAGCCCCCACGTCTGTGGGGCCAAGCAAGCGGTTCCCAAAGAGCTTTAGAACAAGGCATAGTTTTCCCTGCTGGCTCTTTGGGCCTGGGACCCATCTCCAGCCATAGGCCATTTTTGTGCTTGGTAGGGCGCCAAGTGGGAAAGGGTGGCTTTGAGGCTGAAGGCAGCAGGAAAGCCTGCAGCCCCCAGGTCTGTGGGGCTACGCAAGCAGTTCCCAAAGAGCTTTAGAACAAGGCATAGTTTTCCCTGCTGGCTCTTTGGGCGGGGGACCCATCTCCAGCCATAGGCCATTTTTGTGCCTGGCCCGGCGCCCAGTGGGAAAGGGTGGCTTTGAGGCTTGAAGGCAGCAGGAAAGCCCGCAGCCCCCAGGTCTGTGGGGCTACGCAAGCGGTTCCCAAAGAGCTTTAGAACAAGGCATAGTTTTCCCTGCTGGCTCTTTGGGCGGGGGACCCATCTCCAGCCGTATGGCCATTTTTGAGCCTGGCGCGGCGCCAAGTGGGAAAGGGTTGTGTCGAGGCTAAAGGCAGCAGGAAAGCCCGCAGCCCCCAGGTCTGTGGGGCTACGCAAGCGGTTCCCAAAGAGCTTTAGAACAAGGCATAATTTTCCCTGCTGGCTCTTTGGGCGGGGGACCCATCTCCAGCCGTATGGCCATTTTTGTGCCTGGCGCAGCGCCAAGTGGGAAAGGGTGGTTTTGAGGCTGAAGGCAGCAGCAAAGCCTGCAGCCCCCAGGTCTGTGGGGCTACGCAAGCGGTTCCCAAAGAGCTTTAGAACAAGGCATAGTTTTCCCTGCTGGCTCTTTGGGCGGGGGACCCATCTCCAGCCGTATGGCCATTTTTGTGCCTGGCCGGGGGCCAAGTGGGAAAGGGTGGTTTTGAGGCTGAAGGCAGCAGGAAAGCCCGCAGCCCCCAGGTCTGTGGGGCTACGCAAGCGGTTCCCAAAGAGCTTTAGAACAAGGCATAGTTTTCCCTGCTGGCTCTCTGGGCGGGGGACCCATCTCCAGCCGTATGGCCATTTTTGAGCCTGGCGCGGCGCCAGGTGGGAAAGGGTGGCTTTGAGGCTGAAGGCAGGAGCAAAGCCTGCAGCCCCCAGGTCTGTGGTGCTACGCAAGCGGTTCCCAAAGAGCTTTAGAACAAGGCATAGTTTTCCCTGCTGGCTCTTTGGGCATGGGACCCATCTCCAGCCATAGGCCATTTTTGTGCCTGGCGCGAAGCCAAGTGGGAAAGGGTGGTTTTGAGGCTGAAGGCAGCAGGAAAGCCCGCAGCCCCCAGGTCTGTGCGGCTACGCAAGCGGTTCCCAAAGAGCTTTAGAACAAGGCATAGTTTTCCCTGCTGGCTCTTTGGGCGGGGGACCCATCTCCAGCCATACGGCCATTTTTGTGCCTGGCGCGGCGCCAAGAGGGAAAGGGTGGTGTCGAGGCTAAAGGCAGCAGGAAAGCCCGCAGCCCCCAGGTCTGTGGGGCTACGCAAGCGGTTCCCAAAGAGCTTTAGAACAAGGCATAGTTTTCCCTGCTGGCTCTTTGGGCATGGGACCCATCTCCACCCATAGGCCATTTTTGTGCCTGATAGGGCGCCAAGTGGGAAAGGGTGGCTTTGAGGCTGAAGACAGCAGGAAAGCCTGCAGCCCCCAGGTCTGTGGGGCTACGCAAGCGGTTCCCAAAGAGCTTTAGAACAAGGCATAGTTTTCCCTGCTGGCTCTTTGGGTGGGGGACCCATCTCCAGCCGTATGGCTATTTTTGTGCCTGACGCGGTGCGTAGTGGCATAGGGTGGTTTTGAGGCTGAAGGCAGCAGGAAAGCCCGCAGCCCCCACGTCTGTGGGGCCAAGCAAGCGGTTCCCAAAGAGCTTTAGAACAAGGCATAGTTTTCCCAGCTGGCTCTTTGGGCGGGGGACCCATCTCCAGCCGTATGGCCATTTTTGTGCCTGGCGCGGTGCGTAGTGGGAAAGGGTGGTTTTGAGGCTGAAGGCAGCAGGAAAGCCCGCAGCCCCCAGGTCTGTGGGGCTACGCAAGCGGTTCCCAAAGAGCTTTAGAACAAGGCATAATTTTCCCTGCTGGCTCTTTGGGCGGGGGACCCATCTCCAGCCGTATGGCCATTTTTGTGCCTGGCGCGGCGCCAAGTGGGTAAGGGTGGTGTCGAGGCTGAAGGCAGCAGCAAAGCCTGTAGCCCCCAGGTCTGTGGGGCTACGCAAGCGGTTCCCAAAGAGCTTTAGAACAAGGCATAGTTTTCCCTGCTGGCTCTTTGGGCATGGGACCCATCTCCAGCCGTATGGCCATTTTTGTCCCTGGCCCGGCGCCAAGTGGGAAAGGGTGGCTTTGAGGCTGAAGGCAGCAGGAAAGCCCGCAGCCCCCAGGTCTGTGGGGCTACGCAAGCGGTTCCCAAAGAGCTTTAGAACAAGGCATAGTTTTCCCTGCTCGCTCTTAGGGCATGGGACCCATCTCCAGCCATAGGCCATTTTTGTGCCTGGCGCGAAGCCAAGTGGGAAAGGGTGCTGTCGAGGCTGAAGGCAGCAGGAAAGCCCGCAGCCCCCAGGTCTGTGGGGCTACGCAAGCGGTTCCCAAAGAGCTTTAGAACAAGGCATAGTTTTCCCTGCTGGCTCTCTGGGCGGGGGACCCATCTCCAGCCGTATGGCCATTTTTGTGCCTGGCCCGGCGCAAAGTGGGAAAGGGTGGCTTTGAGGCTGAAGGCAGCAGGAAAGCCCGCAGCCCCCAGGTCTGTGCGGCTACGCAAGCGGTTCCCAAAGAGCTTTAGAACAAGGCATAGTTTTCCCTGCTGGCTCTTTGGGCGGGGGACCCATCTCCAGCCGTACGGCCATTTTTGTGCCTGGCGCGGCGCCAAGAGGGAAAGGGTGGTGTCGAGGCTAAAGGCAGCAGGAAAGCCCGCAGCCCCCAGGTCTGTGGGGCTACGCAAGCGGTTCCCAAAGAGCTTTAGAACAAGGCATAGTTTTCCCTGCTGGCTCCTTGGGCGGGGGACCCATCTGCAGCCGTATGGCCATTTTTGAGCCTGGAGCAGTGCCAAGTGGGAAAGGGTGGTTTTGAGGGTGAAGGCAGCAGGAAAGCCCGCAGCCCCCAGGTCTGTGGGGCTACGCAAGCGGTTCCCAAAGAGCTTTAGAACAAGGCATAGTTTTCCCTGCTGGCTCTTTGGGCGGGGGACCCATCTCCAGCCGTATGGCCATTTTTGTGCCTGGCGCGGCGCCAAGTGGGAAAGGGTGGTGTCGAGGCTGAAGGCAGCAGGAAAGCCCGCAGCCCCCAGGTCTGTGGGGCTACGCAAGCGGTTCCCAAAGAGCTTTAGAACAAGGCATAGTTTTCCCTGCTGGCTCTTTGGGCCTGGGACCCATCTCCAGCCATAGGCCATTTTTGTGCTTGATAGGGCGCCAAGTGGGAAAGGGTGGCTTTGAGGCTGAAGGCAGCAGGAAAGCCTGCAGCCCCCAGGTCTGTGGGGCTACGCAAGCAGTTCCCAAAGAGCTTTAGAACAAGGCATAGTTTTCCCTGCTGGCTCTTTGTTCGGGGGACCCATCTCCAGCCATAGGCCATTTTTGTGCCTGGCCCGGCGCCCAGTGGGAAAGGGTGGCTTTGAGGCTTGAAGGCAGCAGGAAAGCCCGCAGCCCCCAGGTCTGTGGGGCTACGCAAGCGGTTCTCAAAGAGCTTTAGAACAAGGCATAGTTTTCCCTGCTGGCTCTCTGGGCGGGGGACCCATCTCCAGCCGTATGGCCATTTTTGAGCCTGGCGCGGCGCCAAGTGGGAAAGGGTGGTTTTGAGGGTGAAGGCAGCAGGAAAGCCCGCAGCCCCCAGGTCTGTGGGGCTACGCAAGCGGTTCCCAAAGAGCTTTAGAACAAGGCATAGTTTTCCCTGCTGGCTCTTTGGGCGGGGGACCCATCTCCAGCCGTATGGCCATTTTTGTGCCTGGCGCGGCGCCAAGTGGGAAAGGGTGGCTTTGAGGCTGAAGGCAGCAGCAAAGCCCGCAGCCCCCAGGTCTGTGGGGCTACGCAAGCGGTTCCCAAAGAGCTTTAGAACAAGGCATAGTTTTCTTTGCTGGCTCTTTGGGCGGGGGACCCATCTCCAGCCGTATGGCCATTTTTGTGCCTGGCGCGGCGCCAAGTGGGAAAGGGTGGCTTTGAGGCTGAAGGCAGCAGCAAAGCCCGCAGCCCCCAGGTCTGTGGGGCTACGCAAGCGGTTCCCAAAGAGCTTTAGAACAAGGCATAGTTTTCTTTGCTGGCTCTTTGGGCGGGGGACACATCTCCAGCCGTATGGCCATTTTTGTGCCTGATAGGGCGCCAAGTGGGAAAGGGTGGTGTCGAGGCTGAAGGCAGCAGGAAAGCCCGCAGCCCCCAGGTCTGTGGGGCTACGCAAGCGGTTCCCAAAGAGCTTTAGAACAAGGCATAGTTTTCCCTGCTGGCTCTTTGGGCGGGGGACCCATCTCCAGCCGTATGGCCATTTTTGTGCCTGATAGGGCGCCAAGTGGGAAAGGGTGGCTTTGAGGCTGAAGACAGCAGGAAAGCCTGCAGCCCCCAGGTCTGTGGGGCTATGCAAGCGGTTCCCAAAGAGCTTTAGAACAAGGCATAGTTTTCCCTGCTGGCTCTTTGGGCGGGGGACCCATCTCCAGCCGTATGGCCATTTTTGTGCCTGGTGCGGCGCCAAGTGGGAAAGGGTGGTGTCCAGGCTGAAGGCAGCAGGAAAGCCCGCAGTCCCCAGGTCTGTGGGGCTACGCAAGCGGTTCCCAAAGAGCTTTAGAACAAGGCATAGTTTTCCCTGCTGGCTCTCTGGGCGGGGACCCATCTCCAGCCGTATGGCCATTTTTGAGCCTGGCGCGGCGCCAGGTGGGAAAGGGTGGCTTTGAGGCTGAAGGCAGGAGCAAAGCCTGCAGCCCCCAGGTCTGTGGGGCTACGCAAGCGGTTCCCAAAGAGCTTTAGAACAAGGCATAGTTTTCCCTGCTGGCTCTTAGGGCGGGGGACCCATCTCCAGCCGTATGGCCATTTTTGAGCCTGGCGCGGCGCCAAGTGGGAAAGGGTGGTGTCGAGGCTGAAGGCAGCAGGAAAGCCCGCAGCCCCCAGGTCTGTGGGGCTACGCAAGCGGTTCCCAAAGAGCTTTAGAACAAGGCATAGTTTTCCCTGCTCGCTCTTTGGGCGGGGGACCCATCTCCAGCCGTATGGCCATTTTTGTGCCTGGCGAAGCCCCAAGACGGAAAGGGTGGCTTTGAATCTGAAGGCAGCAGGAAAGCCCGCAGCCCCCAGGTCTGTGGGGCTACGCAAGCGGTTCCCAAAGAGCTTTAGAACAAGGCATAGTTTTCCCTGCAGGCTCTTTGGGCGGGGGACCCATCTCCAGCCGTATGGCCATTTTTGTGCCTGGCGCGGCGCCAAGTGGGAAAGGGTGGTGTCGAGGCTGAAGGCAGCAGGAAAGCCCGCAGCCCCCACGTCTGTGGGGCCAAGCAAGCGGTTCCCAAAGAGCTTTAGAACAAGGCATAGTTTTCCCTGCTGGCTCTTTGGGCCTGGGACCCATCTCCAGCCGTATGGCCATTTTTGTGCCTGGCACGGCGCCAAGTGGGAAAGGGTGGCTTTGAGGCTGAAGGCAGCAGCAAAGCCCGCAGCCCCCAGGTCTGTGGGGCTACGCAAGCGGTTCCCAAAGAGCTTTAGAACAAGGCATAGTTTTCCCTGCTGGCTCTTTGTTCGGGGGACCCATCTCCAGCCATAGGCCATTTTTGTGCCTGGCCCGGCGCCCAGTGGGAAAGGGTGGCTTTGAGGCTTGAAGGCAGCAGGAAAGCCCGCAGCCCCCAGGTCTGTGGGGCTACGCAAGCGGTTCCCAAAGAGCTTTAGAACAAGGCATAGTTTTCCCTGCTGGCTCTCTGGGCGGGGGACCCATCTCCAGCCGTATGGCCATTTTTGAGCCTGGCGCGGCGCCAAGTGGGAAAGGGTTGTGTCGAGGCTAAAGGCAGCAGGAAAGCCCGCAGCCCCCAGGTCTGTGGGGCTACGCAAGCGGTTCCCAAAGAGCTTTAGAACAAGGCATAGTTTTCCCTGCTGGCTCTTTGGGCATGGGACCCATCTCCAGCCATAGGCCATTTTTGTGCTTGATAGGGCGCCAAGTGGGAAAGGGTTGCTTTGAGGCTGAAGACAGCAGGAAAGCCCGCAGCCCCCAGGTCTGTGGGGCTACGCAAGCGGTTCCCAAAGAGCTTTAGAACAAGGCATAGTTTTCCCTGCTGGCTCTCTGGGCGGGGGACCCATCTCCAGCCGTATGGCCATTTTTGAGCCTGGCGCGGCGCCAAGTGGGAAAGGGTTGTGTCGAGGCTAAAGGCAGCAGGAAAGCCCGCAGCCCCCAGGTCTGTGGGGCTACGCAAGCGGTTCCCAAAGAGCTTTAGAACAAGGCATAGTTTTCCCTGCTGGCTCTTTGGGCATGGGACCCATCTCCAGCCATAGGCCATTTTTGTGCTTGATAGGGCGCCAAGTGGGAAAGGGTTGCTTTGAGGCTGAAGACAGCAGGAAAGCCCGCAGCCCCCAGGTCTGTGGGGCTACGCAAGCGGTTCCCAAAGAGCTTTAGAACAAGGCATAGTTTTCCCTGCTGGCTCTCTGGGCGGGGGACCCATCTCCAGCCGTATGGCCATTTTTGAGCCTGGCGCGGCGCCAGGTGGGAAAGGGTGGCTTTGAGGCTGAAGGCAGGAGCAAAGCCTGCAGCCCCCAGGTCTGTGGTGCTACGCAAGCGGTTCCCAAAGAGCTTTAGAACAAGGCATAGTTTTCCCAGCTGGCTCTTAGGGCATGGGACCCATCTCCAGCCATAGGCCATTTTTGTGCCTGGCCCGGCGCAAAGTGGGAAAGGGTGGCTTTGAGGCTGAAGGCAGCAGGAAAGCCCGCAGCCCCCAGGTCTGTGCGGCTACGCAAGCGGTTCCCAAAGAGCTTTAGAACAAGGCATAGTTTTCCCTGCTGGCTCTTTGGGCGGGGGACCCATCTCCAGCCGTACGGCCATTTTTGTGCCTGGCGCGGCGCCAAGAGGGAAAGGGTGGTGTCGAGGCTAAAGGCAGCAGGAAAGCCCGCAGCCCCCAGGTCTGTGGGGCTACGCAAGCGGTTCCCAAAGAGCGTTAGAACAAGGCATAGTTTTCCCTGCTGGCTCTTTGGGCGGGGGACCCATCTCCAGCCGTATGGCCATTTTTGTGCATGGCGCAGCGCCAAGTGGGAAATGGTGGTATCGAGGCTGAAGGCAGCAGGAAAGCCCGCAGCCCCCAGGTCTGTGCGGCTACGCAAGCGGTTCCCAAAGAGCTTTAGAACAAGGCATAGTTTTCCCTGCTGGCTCTTTGGGCATGGGACCCATCTCCACCCATAGGCCATTTTTGTGCCTGATAGGGCGCCAAGTGGGAAAGGGTGGCTTTGAGGCTGAATACAGCAGGAAAGGCTGCAGCCCCCAGGTCTGTGGGGCTACGCAAGCGGTTCCCAAAGAGCTTTAGAACAAGGCATAGTTTTCCCTGCTGGCTCTTTGGGTGGGGGACCCATCTCCAGCCGTATGGCTATTTTTGTGCCTGACGCGGTGCGTAGTGGCATAGGGTGGTTTTGAGGCTGAAGGCAGCAGGAAAGCCCGCAGCCCCCACGTCTGTGGGGCCAAGCAAGCGGTTCCCAAAGAGCTTTAGAACAAGGCATAGTTTTCCCAGCTGGCTCTTTGGGCGGGGGACCCATCTCCAGCCGTATGGCCATTTTTGTGCCTGGCGCGGTGCGTAGTGGGAAATGGTGGTTTTGAGGCTGAAGGCAGCAGGAAAGCCCGCAGCCCCCAGGTCTGTGGGGCTACGCAAGCGGTTCCCAAAGAGCTTTAGAACAAGGCATAGTTTTCCCTGCTGGCTCTTTGGGCGGGGGACCCATCTCCAGCCGTACGGCCATTTTTGTGCCTGGCGCGGCGCCAAGTGGGTAAGGGTGGCTTTGAGGCTGAAGGCAGCAGCAAAGCCTGCAGCCCCCAGGTCTGTGGGGCCAAGCAAGCGGTTCCCAAAGAGCTTTAGAACAAGGCATAGTTTTCCCTGCTGGCTCTTTGGGCATGGGACCCATCTCCAGCCGTATGGCCATTTTTGTGCCTGGCCCGGCGCCAAGTGGGAAAGGGTGGCTTTGAGGCTGAAGGCAGCAGGAAAGCCCGCAGCCCCCAGGTCTGTGGGGCTACGCAAGCGGTTCCCAAAGAGCTTTAGAACAAGGCATAGTTTTCCCTGCTGGCTCTTAGGGCATGGGACCCATCTCCAGCCATAGCCCATTTTTGTGCCTGGCGCGGCGCCAAGTGGGAAAGGGTGCTGTCGAGGCTGAAGGCAGCAGGAAAGCCCGCAGCCCCCAGGTCTGTGGGGCTACGCAAGCGGTTCCCAAAGAGCTTTAGAACAAGGCATAGTTTTCCCTGCTGGCTCTTTGGGCGGGGGACCCATCTCCAGCCGTATGGCCATTTTTGTGCCTGGCCCGGCGCAAAGTGGGAAAGGGTGGCTTTGAGGCTGAAGGCAGCAGGAAAGCCCGCAGCCCCCAGGTCTGTGCGGCTACGCAAGCGGTTCCCAAAGAGCTTTAGAACAAGGCATAGTTTTCCCTGCTGGCTCTTTGGGCGGGGGACCCATCTCCAGCCGTATGGCCATTTTTGTGCCTGGCGCGGCGCCAAGAGGGAAAGGGTGGCTTTGAGGCTGAAGGCAGCAGGAAAGCCCGCAGCCCCCAGGTCTGTGGGGCTACGCAAGCGGTTCCCAAAGAGCTTTAGAACAAGGCATAGTTTTCCCTGCTGGCTCTTTGGGCGGGGGACCCATCTCCAGCCGTATGGCCATTTTTGTGCCTGGCCCGGCGCCAAGTGGGAAAGGGTGGCTTTGAGGCTGAAGGCAGCAGCAAAGACTGCAGCCCCCAGGTCTGTGGGGCTACGCAAGCGGTTCCCAAAGAGCTTTAGAACAAGGCATAATTTTCCCTGCTGGCTCTCTGGGCGGGGGACCCATCTGCAGCCGTATGGCCATTTTTGAGCCTGGAGCAGTGCCAAGTGGGAAAGGGTGGTTTTGAGGGTGAAGGCAGCAGGAAAGCCCGCAGCCCCCAGGTCTGTGGGGCTACGCAAGCGGTTCCCAAAGAGCTTTAGAACAAGGCATAGTTTTCCCTGCTGGCTCTTTGGGCGGGGGACCCATCTCCAGCCGTATGGCCATTTTTGTGCCTGGCGCGGCGCCAAGTGGGAAAGGGTGGTTTTGAGGCTGAAGGCAGCAGGAAAGCCCGCAGCCCCCACGTCTGTGGGGCCAAGCAAGTGGTTCCCAAAGAGCTTTAGAACAAGGCATAGTTTTCCCTGCTGGCTCTTTGGGCCTGGGACCCATCTCCAGCCATAGGCCATTTTTGTGCTTGATAGGGCGCCAAGTGGGAAAGGGTGGCTTTGAGGCTTGAAGGCAGCAGGAAAGCCCGCAGCCCCCAGGTCTGTGGGGCTACGCAAGCGGTTCCCAAAGAGCTTTAGAACAAGGCATAGTTTTCCCTGCTGGCTCTCTGGGCGGGGGACCCATCTCCAGCCGTATGGCCATTTTTGAGCCTGGCGCGGCTCCAAGTGGGAAAGGGTTGTGTCGAGGCTAAAGGCAGCAGGAAAGCCCGCAGCCCCCAGGTCTGTGCGGCTACGCAAGCGGTTCCCAAAGAGCTTTAGAACAAGGCATAGTTTTCCCTGCTGGCTCTTTGGGCGGGGGACCCATCTCCAGCCGTATGGCCATTTTTGTGCCTGGCGCAGCGCCAAGTGGGAAAGGGTGGTTTTGAGGCTGAAGGCAGCAGGAAAGCCCGCAGCCCCCACGTCTGTGGGGCCAAGCAAGCGGTTCCCAAAGAGCTTTAGAACAAGGCATAGTTTTCCCTGCTGGCTCTTTGGGCGGGGGACCCATCTCCAGCCGTATGGCCATTTTTGTGCCTGGCCGGGGGCCAAGTGGGAAAGGGTGGTTTTGAGGCTGAAGGCAGCAGGAAAGCCCGCAGCCCCCAGGTCTGTGCGGCTACGCAAGCGGTTCCCAAAGAGCTTTAGAACAAGGCATAGTTTTCCCTGCTGGCTCTTTGGGCATGGGACCCATCTCCAGCCATAGGCCATTTTTGTGCTTGATAGGGCGCCAAGTGGGAAAGGGTTGCTTTGAGGCTGAAGACAGCAGGAAAGCCCGCAGCCCCCAGGTCTGTGGGGCTACGCAAGAGGTTCCCAAAGAGCTTTAGAACAAGGCATAGTTTTCCCTGCTGGCTCTTTGTTCGGGGGACCCATCTCCAGCCGTATGGCCGTTTTTGAGCCTGGCGCGGCGCCAGGTGGGAAAGGGTGGCTTTGAGGCTGAAGGCAGGAGCAAAGCCTGCAGCCTCCAGGTCTGTGGGGCTACGCAAGCGGTTCCCAAAGAGCTTTAGAACAAGGCATAGTTTTCCCTGCTCGCTCTTAGGGCATGGGACCCATCTCCAGCCATAGGCCATTTTTGTGCCTGGCGCGAAGCCAAGTGGGAAAGGGTGCTGTCGAGGCTGAAGGCAGCAGGAAAGCCCGCAGCCCCCAGGTCTGTGGGGCTACGCAAGCGGTTCCCAAAGAGCTTTAGAACAAGGCATAGTTTTCCCTGCTGGCTCTTTGGGCGGGGGACCCATCTCCAGCCGTATGGCCATTTTTGTGCCTGGCCCGGCGCAAAGTGGGAAAGGGTGGCTTTGAGGCTGAAGGCAGCAGGAAAGCCCGCAGCCCCCAGGTGTGTGCGGCTACGCAAGCGGTTCCCAAAGAGCTTTAGAACAAGGCATAGTTTTCCCTGCTGGCTCTTTGGGCGGGGGACCCATCTCCAGCCGTACGGCCATTTTTGTGCCTGATAGGGCGCCAAGTGGGAAAGGGTGGCTTTGAGGCTGAAGACAGCAGGAAAGCCTGCAGCCCCCAGGTCTGTGGGGCTACGCAAGCGGTTCCCAAAGAGCTTTAGAACAAGGCATAGTTTTCCCTGCTGGCTCTTTGGGTGGGGGACCCATCTCCAGCCGTATGGCTATTTTTGTGCCTGACGCGGTGCGTAGTGGCATAGGGTGGTTTTGAGGCTGAAGGCAGCAGGAAAGCCCGCAGCCGCCACGTCTGTGGGGCTACGCAAGCGGTTCCCAAAGAGCTTTAGAACAAGGCATAGTTTTCCCTGCTGGCTCTTTGGGCGGGGGACCCATCTCCAGCCGTATGGCCATTTTTGTGCCTGGCGCGGCGCCAAGTGGGTAAGGGTGGTGTCGAGGCTGAAGGCAGCAGCAAAGCCTGCAGCCCCCAGGTCTGTGGGGCCAAGCAAGCGGTTCCCAAAGAGCTTTAGAACAAGGCATAGTTTTCCCTGCTGGCTCTTTGGGCATGGGACCCATCTCCAGCCGTATGGCCATTTTTGTCCCTGGCCCGGCGCCAAGTGGGAAAGGGTGGCTTTGAGGCTGAAGGCAGCAGGAAAGCCCGCAGCCCCCAGGTCTGTGGGGCTACGCAAGCGGTTCCCAAAGAGCTTTAGAACAAGGCATAGTTTTCCCTGCTCGCTCTTAGGGCATGGGACCCATCTCCAGCCATAGGCCATTTTTGTGCCTGGCGCGAAGCCAAGTGGGAAAGGGTGCTGTCGAGGCTGAAGGCAGCAGGAAAGCCCGCAGCCCCAAGGTCTGTGGGGCTACGCAAGCGGTTCCCAAAGAGCTTTAGAACAAGGCATAGTTTTCCCTGCTGGCTCTTTGGGCGGGGGACCCATCTCCAGCCGTATGGCCATTTTTGTGCCTGGCCCGGCGCCAAGTGGGAAAGGGTGGCTTTGAGGCTGAAGGCAGCAGGAAAGCCCGCAGCCCCCAGGTCTGTGCGGCTACGCAAGCGGTTCCCAAAGAGCTTTAGAACCAGGCATAGTTTTCCCTGCTGGCTCTTTGGGCGGGGGACCCATCTCCAGCCGTACGGCCATTTTTGTGCCTGGCGCGGCGCCAAGAGGGAAAGGGTGGTGTCGAGGCTAAAGGCAGCAGGAAAGCCCGCAGCCCCCAGGTCTGTGGGGCTACGCAAGCGGTTCCCAAAGAGCTTTAGAACAAGGCATAGTTTTCCCTGCTGGCTCTTTGGGCGGGGGACCCATCTCCAGCCGTATGGCCATTTTTGTGCATGGCGCAGCGCCAAGTGGGAAATGGTGGTATCGAGGCTGAAGGCAGCAGGAAAGCCCGCAGCCCCCAGGTCTGTGGGGCTACGCAAGCGGTTCCCAAAGAGCTTTAGAACAAGGCATAGTTTTCCCTGCTGGCTCTTTGGGCATGGGACCCATCTCCACCCATAGGCCATTTTTGTGCCTGATAGGGCGCCAAGTGAGAAAGGGTGGCTTTGAGGCTGAAGACAGCAGGAAAGCCTGCAGCCCCCAGGTCTGTGGGGCTACGCAAGCGGTTCCCAAAGAGCTTTAGAACAAGGCATAGTTTTCCCTGCTGGCTCTTTGGGTGGGGGACCCATCTCCAGCCGTATGGCCATTTTTGTGCCTGACGCGGTGCGTAGTGGCATAGGGTGGTTTTGAGGCTGAAGGCAGCAGGAAAGCCCGCAGCCCCTACGTCTGTAGGGCCAAGCAAGCGGTTCCCAAAGAGCTTTAGAACAAGGCATAGTTTTCCCAGCTGGCTCTTTGGGCGGGGGGACCCATCTCCAGCCGTATGGCCATTTTTGTGCCTGGCGCGGTGCGTAGTGGGAAAGGGTGGTTTTGAGGCTGAAGGCAGCAGGAAAGCCCGCAGCCCCCAGGTCTGTGGGGCTACGCAAGCGGTTCCCAAAGAGCTTTAGAACAAGGCATAGTTTTCCCTGCTGGCTCTTTTGGCAGGGGACCCTCTCCAGCCGTATGGCCATTTTTGTCCCTGGCCCGGCGCCAAGTGGGAAAGGGTGCTGTCGAGGCTGAAGGCAGCAGGAAAGCCTGCAGCCCCCAGGTCCGTGCAGCTACGCAAGCGGTTTCCAAAGAGCTTTAGAACAAGGCATAGTTTTCCCTGCTGGCTCTTTGGGCGGGGGACCCATCTCCAGTCGTATGGCTATTTTTGTGCCTGATGCGGCGCCAAGTGGGAAAGGGTGTTGTCGAGGCTGAAGGCAGCAGGAAAGCCCGCAGCCCCCAGGTCTGTGGGGCTACGCAAGCGGTTCCCAAAGAGCTTTAGAACAAGGCATAGTTTTACCTGCTGGCTCTTTTGGCAGGGGACCCATCTCCAGTCGTATGGCCATTTTTGTGCCTGGCGCGGCGCCACGTGGGAAAGGGTGATTTTGAGGCTGAAGGCGTCACAAAAGCCTGCCGTCCGAGGGTTTCTTAATGACTTTTCTTAATGATGTCTCCACAGTGTGAAGTTTTGCAGGATTTGAAAAAGTAATAGACACAGTGAAATTGAGTCTATTGGAAACTTCCATACTTTTCCCTCCCTCTAAAATCTCTGCTGTCCTGTAGTATCCACTGCCTGCAACTGCTGTTGCAGGAGCAGACAGATTGGTATCAAATTTAGAAAAAAAGGGACATCATTAAGAGGATTCACTCGCCTTATTTTTCACCGGTGTGGCCAGTAAAGAAACCAAAAAGGCAATGGCGTTTCACAGTAGATTACGGAAAATTAAACGCCAACACTGCACCTCTGACCGCTGCTGTTCCGAATATCGCGGAAATTGTGACAATGATAAAAGGAGCTGCCCATCCTTGCAGGGTTGCCTTAGATTTTAAAGACATATTTTTTTATGATTCTCCTCCTTGAGCAGGACAAAGCGCAGTTTGCATTCACATGGAAAGGAGTGCAATATACCTTTAACCGCTTTCCACAAGGATACAAACATTCCCCCACTATTGCCCATAATGCTTTGGCTAAAGTGCTATCAGAGATTCCTGTTTCACAGGGATGTACAGTATACCAATATATTATTGATGACATCTTAATAGGGGAGAGAACCAAGAAAGTGTACAAGACATGATGGAAAACATCCGAAAAACATTATCAGATTTCGGATTGGAAATTCCCGACTCAAAGTGTCAGGGACCCGCACAGGAAGTTAAATTCCTGGGGGTCTGGTGGATTAAGGGAGCTGCTTCTGTCCCTCAGGATACCCTGAAAAAATAGAACATGGACAGAATCCTTCCAGCACGAAGGAGTTACAGCAAGTCCTGGGAACTTTAAGTTATTAGCGTAAACACATCCCTGGCTTTTCCATCATTGCTCGCCCCCTTTATTGTTTGCTCAAAAAAGGTAAATCCTGGGAGTCGACTGAACAACACACTAATGCACTAGAATTGCTAATAAAAGAGCTAAGGTTATTCCAACAACTTGGCCCCATACATCCAACTGACCCTGTCCATGTAGAATGGGGGCTCAGTGAACATGGTTCCCATTGTAATTTATGCCAGAAGGGACCAGCAGGACCGGAGAGACCATTAGAATTTAGCTCTCACGCCTTTAATGATACTGAGAGCAGCTATTCAGACCTGGAGAAGGGTTTACTGTCCCTGGTGCGAGCATTGCAACGAGCAGAGCAGATAAGGAGACAACAGAGCGTGATTGTTCGGGGCCCTTTTCGCCTCCCAGATGTGGTCCTTAAAGGGACACCACCACCAGCTGGCATTCCCCAGAAACCCACAGTTCGAAAGTGGTATGCTTATTTAGAAGGCATTAATGATATCATGCCAGTCTCTGAAGGTAGTATCAAAGTATCCATGCTCCAGAAGGATAGAGATGGTGCCCTATTGTTCCAATCCCCACCAAACAGACCATCTCCAATCCAAGAAGCACCTCCTCTGAAAGCAGGCAGTGATCTTACAGGAGTGTGGTTTACTGGTGTGTCATCTCACCGTGAGAACAGCAAGTGGAAATACAAGGCCGTAGCACTGGAAGTAGCAACGGGGGAAAGAGCAATTGAAACAGGAGAAGGTAGGGCACAAGTAGGGGAACTCAGAGCCGTCCTACTAGCTGCACAACATGGAGCTACTTACATTTACACTGACTCATATGCTGTTTTTAAAGGAGCCACTGAATGGCTAGGACACTGGGCAGCCAATGATTGGCAGGTGAATAGAGTCCCGATCTGGGAGACAGACAGTTGGAAGCAACTGTTGGAAATAGGAGGACAGAGACCATTGCACATTGCTTGGGTAAAAGGCCACGATCGTTCAAACTCGATCACTGCTCAGTTCAACCAACAGGTAGATAGCCTCACGCGGCTACAACAAATTGACACTGTAGATGATGGTCGGGAATGGTTACATATTAAGCCTGGCCATACAGGCCGTGCTGATCTGTATCAGGAAGGTCTAGCCCGGGGGTGGCCTGTGTCGGTTAAGCTGTGCGAACAAGTAGTAACTGCCTGGTCACAATGTCGCCTACGACTCAGCAAAGATCATCCGAGTAAGGCGCCTCCCTTACACATGCGGGACAAGAAAATGTTGTGGCATTCATGGCAGATTGATTATATTGGGCCCTTGAGATCATCAGGTGGGAAAAGATATGTCCTAGTCGGAGTGGAGATTATCTCCAGCCTCAGTATGGCCACTGGCTTCAAATCAGCTGCTGGGGACAACACAGTGAAAGGCCTAAAAGGGTGGTTCAGCACACTTCCCCTTCCCGAGGAAATCCAAAGTGATAACGGTTCACACTTTACCGCTACAGTGGTACAAGATTGGGCCAAAGAAGAAGGGATTCGATGGGTATTTCATACTCCCTATTATCCTCAGGCTAATGGCATTGTTGAATGCACCAACGGATTGGTTAAGCGTTTTGCAAAAACTCATAAATCATAAGGGAAGGTGAAGAAGGCACCTTGCCCACCGAAATTCGAAAAGTAATATGGGATAACGCAATTGAGTTTGAGAGAAAATTTCAATCCTGGTGGTATCTGGTTAATTTCACCTACAATCCCACTGAGAGCAAAGCCACAGCTTTTGTCTTAACGATACGCAATGCCTCAGTATCCACCATATACCCAATCATCGCACTGGGGTTGAATCATCAAGGAGCTCTACTCTATCCAACACAGCACAGAGGTTGGGCACGACAAAATGAGACTAAATGGCAAACTGCTGATGTTGACGCATGCGTTTCATGAGACCAACAAGGATTCATTTGTGAGAGTAATACTCTCAAAGCACAAGACCTTTGTCTTGACACCAACCAGAATGCTTGTCACTTTGAGACACATCCCGATGAAACCCCAGAGACTGTGCTTGACTATATTGGGAAAGGGTGCGTTAGCATGAGGTCTCCCTGTAGTCTTGTATTATAGACGAGAAAGGCTTGAGACCATGGCCACTCTGGGTCTCTTTGACTACAAACAACAGGGAATAAAAAGGTGAAACTGAATAGCATCAATTCCATCTGCCAATTCGTCATTTTAGAATTTGGGCCTCCAAATAGCCATACATCATAAAAGTAGTATTATTGCCAGGTTCAATGTCAGGATTCCCTGGAGACATTCAAAGGTAGCGTAGGCCAATCCGTCTGTACAGCTCATCCAAGGTTCCTGTAAGACATAAAGGAAAAGAAAATCTGCTCGGTCTTATTCGACCGACGGGGTTAAAAAGAAGGTGCGGTCCACCGGGTGCTGATCCGGTGTATCTTCCCTGAACAATCCTTGGCTTCCCATGCATAGGGATTTTTGGGAGTAGCTAGCACCATTGGCACCGTCCCATTTTGAGGCATTTTCACTAACACAGGTAGTCCAGGGTGAAATCTTCCGGGGTATTTTCCCGGTTCATTGGCAGCCTTTGGCGAGATAATATTGGCAGGTACACAGAAAGCTTTCATTTTAGGACAGCCGTCTCCACTCCATTTGTTATTTAGTTGATAGATGGCATCATCCAATCGCAAATGCCAACCAGGTTCATGACTTTTTGCAAAACGCTTAACCAATCTATTGGTGTGTTCAACAATGCCATTAGCCTGGGGATAACAGGGAGTATGAAATACCCATCGAATCCCTTCTTCCTTGGCCCAATCTTGTACCACCGAAGCCGTAAAGTGTGAAACGTTATCACTCTGGATTTCGTCGGGAAGGGGAAGTGTGCTGAACCACCCTGTTAGGCCTTTCACTGTGTTGTCCCTCGTAGCTGGTTTGAAACTGCTGGCCATACTGAGGCTGGAGATAATCTCCACTCCTACCAGGACATATCTTTTCCCACCTGATGATCTCAAGGGCCCAATATAATCAAGCTGCCATGAATGCCACAACGCTTTCTTGTCCCGCATGTGTAAGGGAGGCGCCTTACTCGGATGATCTTTGCTGAGTCGTAGGCGACATTGTGAACAGGCAGTTACTATTTGTTCGCACAGCTTAACTGACACAAGCCACCCACCTTCCCGATACAGGTCAGGACGGCCTGTGCGGCCACGTTTAACATGTAACGATTCAAGTAAGCGTTCCCATTCCCGACCATCATCTACAATGTCAATTTGTTGCAGCCGCGTGAGGCCATCTACCTGTTGGTTGAACTGAGCAGTGATCGAGTTTGAACGATCGTGGCCTTTTACCCAAGCAACGTGCAATGGTCTCTGTCCTCCTATTTCCAACAGTTGCTTCCAATTATCTGTCTCCCAAACTGGGACTCTATTCACCTGCCAATCGTTGGCTGCCCAGTGTCCTAGCCATTCAGTGGCTCCTTTAAGAACAGCATATGACTCAGCGTAAAAGGAGGTGGCTCCATGTTGTGCAGCTAGTAGGACAGCTCTGAGTTCCCCTACCCTCCCCTATTTCAATTGCTCTTTCTCCCGTTGTTACTTCCAGTGCTACGGCCTTATATTTGCACTTATTTTTTTAACGGTGAGATGACGCACCAGTAAACCACACTCCTCTAAGATCACTGCTGTCCCTCAAAGGAGGTGCTTCTTGGATCGGAGATGGTCTGTTTGGTGGGGATTGGAACAATAGGGCACCATCTATATCCTTTGGTATCCTTGTGAAGTAGCCTTGGATACTTTAACACTGCCTTCAGAGACTGGCTTGATTTCATTAATGCCTTCTAAATAAGCATACCACTTTCGAACTGTAGCTCTCTGGGCAATGCCAGCTGGTGGTGGTGTCCCTTTAAGGACCACATCTGGGAGGCGAAAAGGTCCCAGGAAAGATCACACTCTGTTCTCTTCTTATCTGCTCTGCTCGTTGCAACGCTCGCACCAGGGACAGTAAACCCTTCTCCAGGTCTGAATAGCTGCATTCAGTATCATTGAAGGAGTGGGAGCAAAATTCTAATGGTCTCTCCGGTCCTGCTGGTCCCTTCTGCCATAAATTACAACGGGAACCATGTTCACTGAGCCCCCATTCTACATGGACAGGGTCAGTTGGATGTATGGGGCCAAGTTGTTGGAATAACCTTAGCTCCTTTATTAGTAATTGCAGAGCATTAGTGTGTTGTTCAGTCCACACCCAGGATTTACCCTTTTTTGGCAAGCTATGAAGGGGGCGAGCAATGATGGAAAAGCCAGGGATGTGTTTACGCCAATAACTTAAAGTTCCCAGGACCTGCTGTAACTCCTTCGTGCTGGAAGGATTCTGTCCATGTTCTATTTTTTCAGGGTATCCTGAGGGACAGAAGCAGCTCCCTTAATCCACCAGACCCCCAGGAATTTAACTTCCTGTGCGGGTCCCTGACACTTTGAGTCGGGTCTACGTGAGGCACCCACTAACACTTCTGCCCTAGTCATTCGCTGCTCTCCCGGCAACCAGAGGTTAATTTTTGCAGTGGGGCATGTTTTTACCACACCATCAATTCCTGTGAAGTTGACTCTGCGTCGGGTGGGATTTATACCTAGAAGTTGTGCTGTTTCGTTAGTGATTGCAGACATTTGGGCTCCGGTATCAATAATAAAATTTACCAATATCTTCCGGGGTCCAACAGGAATGACAATAACAGGTTCGGAGTCTTTATGAGAGCGCCATTGGATTGCTAGTACCTGCCCGACAGGGTTGCTCAGTGCCCTCCCCGGGGATAGGAGTGTTGTGGCTGGGACTCTGTCAAATCAATCAAGTTATGTTCCGGTGCAGAAGGCACAGTTTTCTCACGGCTTGGGGATTCTCTGGTTAGACTTTTCTCCCCAGCCGCATTATTCTTTCTAGGTAGAGATTGGACTAGCGTACGGAGATCTCCCGTAGGGTCACCGTGCAAGAATTGTCGGGGCACCCCTAATTGTAGGGCTTTACGCCACAACTCATTCCGGTCCTTATCAGGCTTAAACCTTCCCTCTGATTTAGGGTTTTGAGTGTGAGTTTGGACTTGGCGAACCTTTCGCGGGTGTTCGGAGGATTTCTCACTAGTTTGGCTGGCCCAGCCCATTCGGCGCCCATATTGATCTATTTCCTGTACATTCCAGGTGGGCATGTAGTGACGACGGCCCCGCCCATGAGCACCCCGAGCATCCCGTATACGATCTTGAGTGCGAACAAGGAACGGTTTCAGGCAACCGGGAAGACCACGGATGAGAGGGGCTAATCGATCCGGGTCGATAGGGGCTGACATTGGGGATTTCCGAAATTCCTCTCTGTCATACATGGCTTGCAGACAAGCTGCTTTCCGTACAGCCGCAAACAGATCAGAGTAGCCTGTAGCTCTAATCTCTAACGGCTCCCCCCTCTCTCGCGGATCCATACCCCCTGCCCAAAAGGCTGCTCGAGCGGTTAGGGAATAATTATGATCCCCAGGCATAGTGGTTAAAAACACTCCTGGTCCCCAAGAGTCTCCTGCTTCTTCCTCACTCAGCATAATTCTGCCCCCCCCTTCAGAAGAAACTCGCCACACGTACTCAACAGCTGACTCTTCTGGTCGCCTCGAATATTTCTCCCTTATTTTTGTTAACTCGGTTGGTGTCCATGGAACGGTACGCACAGTGGTGTGAATTTCATCACCATCATCAACTGCAGTTTCAGTTTTAACCAGAGGACGTAAAGGAAAAACTTGGGATTTCAAAGTAAAAGTCCTTTCCTCCTCATCTTCTTCGTCATCCTCACTATTAGACAAAAAAATCTCCGGTCTGGGTTCCGGAATTTGGATAACACATTAACTTACGAATCTGTTGGACCTGGGTCGAGGGCTGCATTTTATCTAAGAGCCCGGTCACCCTTTCAATAACATTTTAAGTTGGCGATTTTCACTCCCAAGTTGAGCATTCCGGTTTCCTAAACATTCATTCTCACTCACAAGCTTATCGACTTGAGTTCTTAATCTTTCTCCTGTCTCCTTTTGCAAGGCTAATGATGACTTCAGCACCTCATTCTCCGATTTCAGGGTTGCATATTCTACAGCTGAAATCAGATTAGGAGCGGGGGTTTCTCTAGCTTCTTGTTGTGCACAAGATAAACAGGCGCCTAACACAGCACAAATCACACCCTTGCCTTTCCCCGCTCTGAGCTTCTGTGAAACCCGACGCTCTTCAATACGTTCCACCACTTTCTCTTCATCCTTCCAAAATTTTTGGGCCCACTCCTTCCCAGCCTGGGAAGGGGCACAATCATATTTTTGCAGCAGTTTATCCATGGCAATCCTGCCGACTACGCCAAATTCTGTTGCGTGAAACGGGGCCAAGCGGTTTTGGCAGAAGATAAACCCCCTTGCGTTCTAACACTCCTCACCGAGGTGGGAGGCCAGGTGCGGCTGGGTTTCAATTCTGAGTGATGCCCAATTCAGCACTATCAGGCCAATCGCGTTTACTATGTGTTAAACTATTACGATTTGGAGACACTAATAGTGGGCTGCACCTTCAGTCTAGTCGTGCTCCTGAACCAGCACGGCCTCTCTCAAGTTTTGGTCGCGTTCAGTGAGAAAGCGAAACGACTAGCTACTGAAACAGTGCAGTTTATTTAAACAACAGATATACAGGTTCTTTAGGATTGCCGGTGATAAATACACTGTCTGCAAAGCACGTGCAAATAAAGACATTGTTAAATAGACTAACGCGCGACAAAATTATAAACGATACAGCCTGGCTATAAATGTAGGGTAGAGATTCTCTAGAGAAATTTCTAGAGTCCCCGAGAAAGCACTCGGTGTAATCAAAGTCTTACCCAAAGGCGTCCTTATGAGGGGGAAGAAAGGCTCAGCCCGTCGACTGATCCCAGAAAACAGCGGTGGGATTCTTCGCGATGGTG
Source organism: Rissa tridactyla (assembly GCF_028500815.1). NCBI lineage: Eukaryota > Metazoa > Chordata > Aves > Charadriiformes > Laridae > Rissa > Rissa tridactyla. The sequence goes on along the minus strand of NW_026529479.1, from coordinate 55,077 downwards.
TCTTCCCAGACATTCCCCCTCTCGGGCTATTTTTATATTATTTTTTTAACTTCAAAGTGGAGTTTGAGTGACTTTAGTCATATGTACTTTTATTATGATTAATGTACTCAAGGAGGAGTGTTCACACCTCGGGGGCGGATAGCCTCCGGGATGGAGGTGTGTTTTGGTACATTGTGGTGAGCAAAGTTCGCACAAAAAGACAGCATTTCATCAACATTTGACGAAATGTTGGCTCGGGTGGCGTGTAAGCCGCTTATCAGTTCCGTAGTACCATCTCGTCCCCATATCTGCTATTCGTCACAAGGGAAGGCCACGGAACAAGCGCGTTCCGTTCCATCCCTCGTGTAGTTTCGCAAACAACCTTGTACAGGGAATCACAGCTGTTGCATTCTTCGTGTGCCAGCTGCGGCTGTATTCTACCTCAGAAGCCTCTTGATTTTATGACTTTCCTTAATGTGTGAACAATGCTGTATTTTTGTATTCTTGGCCAATTTAGTAATTATTCCACAAGAACACACATTGGTTGCCGATTTATCAACGGGTCTAATCACCACAGGCCAACTGTAATTAAAACCATCTATGTAGACTCTACCAAAGCGGACAAATACAACACTGATTGTTACAAAATTATGGCGCCAAATTCAGATTGCTGGCACAATTTCACTTTCATCAAACCTACAGTAGTGTACTGTATTTGGGGCTACAAGGGCACAGAATTGTTATTTGAATTTATGATTGACTCAAATACACCTGAACTTGCTGAAATGAATCCAGAACCTACACCCCACAAACTCTCAAAGGCTCTCTCTTCTAAGAGAAAAAAAAAAAACACCTCTCTCTTTTCTAAGCCCTCCATTAGACTAACTCCTTACATTTTCAACATTGGCCCTTACGTTATTAAACACACACAGGTCAACAACAGGTACTGTTTAATCCCACATATTCCCTCAAACGAGCAGAATTGTCAATGCAGATTAAAATCTCTGCGATCAAACCCACCTGCTTACCATTCCTGAGTACATCTTATGCAGAATGGTCAGCATGGTTACGCAAACGAACTCTTGCCACTTCACACGGACGGAAGAGGGATGCGACTGGTATCTTAGGAACAGGCCTGGGAGTCTTGAATAGTATAGATGCTGAGATACTTGCCAACAAACTAGTCACAACCGCTACTGATCTGGACAAATTAAGACGTCCCCTACAGTCCTCTCTATTAGCATTGGGAAACCACCAACGGCTTTTATCGAATATATTGCCTCAATGGGAAGAAACGGGTGAAAAAGACCATCAGCTGATCACAGATGCACTTGGTACAACTCAAACCAATGTTTCCTTGGCTCTTAGTTGTATCCAAGCCCAATTGTGGATGCAATCTATGACAGCCGCAATCATAAGGGAAGGTGAAGAAGGCACCTTGCCCACCGAAATTCGAAAAGTAATATGGGATAACGCAATTGAATTTGAGAAAAAATTTCAGTCCAGGTGTTATCTGGTTAATTTCACCTACGATCCCACTGAGAGCAAAGCCACAGCTTTTGTCTTAACGATACGCAATGCCTCAGTATCCACCATATACCCAATCATCGCACTGGGGTTGAATCACCAAGGAGCTCTACTCTATCCAACACAGCACAGAGGTTGGGCACGACAAAATGAGACTAAATGGCAAACTGCTGATGTTGACGCATGCGTTTCACGAGACCAACAAGGATTCATTTGTGAGAGTAATACTCTCAAAGCACAAGACCTTTGTCTTGACACCAACCAGAATGCTTGTCACTTTGAGACACATCCCGATGAAACCCCAGAGACTGTGCTTGACTATATTGGGAAAGGGTGCGTTAGCATGAGGTCTCCCTGTAGTCTTGTATTCAGAGATGACATAGTAATCACTCAAATCTTTGTGTTTGAACTTTACTAACACAAAGTTACGGGATGCGACTTCAATTATTAAGCTCCTGTTACGTCTTTTCAATTGCTACAACCTAATTATACGTTGATTCGAGATTGTTGCCTGCCCCTATCGGAATGAATCTCTCCCTGGTGAAGAAGCTGCTAAAACACAATGAATTGAAGCGACTCTTGAAAGAGGCCCAAGAAAATAGACAGACAACTTTGATTACCGTCCATCATCAGGTTGAAGAAATACACCAAGCGTTGGAAAGAGTGAAGAGAGGCGAAGGACATAGATGGGGAGATCCTCTTTTTGGATGGTCACCGACAGTTACAGGACTTTATAACAAGATGCTTCACTCTGTTGTTGTTTTACTAATACTCACTGTATTGTGCTTTGCTTAGACAATTGTTTTGCATGTTAGACTTTGGATTATGATGAAAAGTTTAAATCGCTTGATCACTCCGCGAGAAGGATTTCCACTTGATATCCCTCACCACAAGAACACATGTGATCTTTCTTATCAGTGTTGAGTACGTCGACCTTGACTGACTGTAGACAAAGTTTTCCCTGCTGGCTCTTTGGGCGGGGGACCCATCTCCAGCCGTATGGCCATTTTTGTGCCTGGCGTGGCGCCAAGTGGGAAAGGGTGGTGTCGAGGCTGAAGGCAGCAGGAAAGCCCACAGCCCCCAGGTCTGTGGGGCTACGCAAGCGGTTCCCAAAGAGCTTTAGAACAAGGCATAGTTTTCCCTGCTGGCTCCTTCAGCGGGGAACCCATCTCCAGCCGTATGGCCATTTTTGTGCCTGGCGCGGCGCCAAGTGGGAAAGGGTTGTGTCGAGGCTGAAGGCAGCAGGAAAGCCCGCAGCCCCCAGGTCTGTGGGGCTACGCAAGCGGTTCCCAAAGAGCTTTAGAACAAGGCATAGTTTTCCCTGCTGGCTCTTTGGGCGGGGGACCCATCTCCAGCCGTATGGCCATTTTTGTGCCTGGCGCGGCGCCAAGTGGGAAAGGGTGGTGTCGAGTCTGAAGGCAGCAGGAAATCCCGCAGCCCCCAGGTCTGTGGGGCTACGCAAGCGGTTCCCAAAGAGCTTTAGAACAAGGCATAGTTTTCCCTGCTGGCTCTTTGGGCATGGGACCCATCTCCAGCCGTATGGCCATTTTTGAGCCTGGCGCGGCGCCAAGTGGGAAAGGGTGGTGTCGAGGCTGAAGGCAGCAGGAAAGCCCGCAGCCCCCAGGTCTGTGGGGCTACGCAAGCGGTTCTGAAAGAGCTTTAGAACAAGGCATAGTTTTCCCTGCTGGCTCCTTGGGCGGGGGACCCATCTCCAGCCATAGGCCATTTTTGTGACTGACGCAGTGCCAAGTGGGAAAGGGTGCTGTCGAGGCTGAAGGCAGCAAGAAAGCCTGCAGCCCCCAGGTCTGGGGGCTACGCAAGCGGTTCCCAAAGAGCTTTAGAACAAGGCATAGTTTTCCCTGCTGGCTCTTTGGGCATGGGACCCATCTCCAGCCGTATAGCTATTTTTGTGCCTGGCGCGGCGCCAAGTGGGAAAGGGTGTTGTCGAGGCTGAAGGCAGCAGGAAAGCCCGCAGCCCCCAGGTCTGTGGGGCTACGCAAGCGGTTCCCAAAGAGCTTTAGAACAAGGCATAGTTTTCCCTGCTGGCTCTTTGGGCGGGGCACCCATCTCCAGCCGTATGGCCATTTTTGTGCCTGGCGCGGCGCCAAGTGGGAAAGGGTGGTGTCGAGTCTGAAGGCAGCAGGAAATCCCGCAGCCCCCAGGTCTGTGGGGCTACGCAAGCGGTTCCCAAAGAGCTTTAGAACAAGGCATAGTTTTCCCTGCTGGCTCTTTGGGCATGGGACCCATCTCCAGCCATAGGCCATTTTTGTGCCTGGCGCGGCGCCAAGTGGGAAAGGGTGGTGTCGAGGCTGAAGGCAGCAGGAGAGCCTGCAGCCCCCAGGTCTGTGGGGCTATCCAAGCGGTTCACAAAGAGCTTTAGAACAAGGCATAGTTTTCCCTGCTGGCTCTTTGGGTGGGGGACCCATCTCCAGCCGTATGGCCATTTTTGAGCCTGGCGCGGCGCCAAGTGGGAAAGGGTGGTGTCGAGGCTGAAGGCAGCAGGAAAGCCCGCAGCCCCCAGGTCTGTGGGGCTACGCAAGCGGTTCTGAAAGAGCTTTAGAACAAGGCATAGTTTTCCCTGCTGGCTCCTTGGGCGGGGGACCCATCTCCAGCCATAGGCCATTTTTGTGACTGACGCGGTGCCAAGTGGGAAAGTGTGCTGTCGAGGCTGAAGGCAGCAAGAAAGCCTGCAGCCCCCAGGTCTGGGGGCTACGCAAGCGGTTCTGAAAGAGCTTTAGAACAAGGCATAGTTTTCCCTGCTGGCTCTTTGGGCATGGGACCCATCTCCAGCCGTATAGCTATTTTTGTGCCTGGCGCGGCGCCAAGTGGGAAAGGGTGTTGTCGAGGCTGAAGGCAGCAGGAAAGCCCGCAGCCCCCAGGTCTGTGGGGCTACGCAAGCGGTTCCCAAAGAGCTTTAGAACAAGGCATAGTTTTCCCTGCTGGCTCTTTGGGCGGGGCACCAATCTCCAGCCATAGGCCATTTTTGTGCCTGGCGCGGCGCCAAGTGGGAAAGGGTGGTGTCGAGGCTGAAGGCAGCAGGAGAGCCTGCAGCCCCCAGGTCTGTGGGGCTATCCAAGCGCTTCACAAAGAGCTTTCGAACAAGGCATAGTTTTCTCTGCTGACTCTTTGGGTGGGGGACCCATCTCCAGCCGTATGGCCATTTTTGAGCCTGGCGCGGCGCCAAGTGGGAAAGGGTGGCTTTGAGGCTGAAGGCAGCAGGAAAGCCCGCAGCCCCCAGGTCTGTGGGGCTACGCAAGCGGTTCCCAAAGAGCTTTAGAACAAGGCATAGTTTTCCCTGCTGGCTCCTTGGGCAGGGGACCCATCTCCAGCCATAGGCCATTTTTGTGACTGACGCGGTGCCAAGTGGGAAAGTGTGCTGTCGAGGCTGAAGGCAGCAAGAAAGCCTGCAGCCCCCAGGTCTGGGGGCTACGCAAGCGGTTCTGAAAGAGCTTTAGAACAAGGCATAGTTTTCCCTGCTGGCTCTTTGGGCATGGGACCCATCTCCAGCCGTATAGCTATTTTTGTGCCTGGCGCGGCGCCAAGTGGGAAAGGGTGTTGTCGAGGCTGAAGGCAGCAGGAAAGCCCGCAGCCCCCAGGTCTGTGGGGCTACGCAAGCGGTTCCCAAAGAGCTTTAGAACAAGGCATAGTTTTCCCTGCTGGCTCTTTGGGCGGGGCACCCATCTCCAGCCATAGGCCATTTTTGAGCCTGGCGCGGTGCCAAGTGGGAAAGGGTGGTTTTGAGGCTGAAGGCAGCAGCAAAGCCTGCAGCCCCCAGGTCTGTGGGGCTACGCAAGCGGTTCCCAAAGAGCTTTAGAACAAGGCATAGTTTTCCCTGCTGGCTCTTTGGGCATGGGACCCATCTCCATCCATAGGCCATTTTTGTGCCTGACGCGGTGCCAAAAGGGAAAGTGTGCTGTCGAGGCTGAAGGCAGCAAGAAAGCCTGCAGCCCCCAGGTCTGTGGGGCCAAGCAAGCGGTTCCCAAAGAGCTTTAGAACAAGGCATAGTTTTCCCTGCTGGCTCCTTGGGCAGGGGACCCATCTCCAGCCGTATGGCCATTTGTGTGCGTGCGAGGCACCTAGTGGGAAAGGGTGTTGTCTAGGCTGAAGGCAGCAGGAAAGCCCACAGGCCCAAGATCTGTTGGGCTACGCATGCGGTTCCCAAAGAGCTTTAGAACAAGGCATAGTTTTCCTTGCTGGCTCTCTGGGCGGGGGACCCATCTCCAGCCGTATGGCCATTTTTGTGCCTAGCGCGACGCCAAGTGGGAAAGGGTGGCTTTGAGGCTGAAGGCAGCAGGAAAGTCCGCAGCCCCCAGGTCTGTTGGGCTACGCAAGTGGTTCCCAAAGAGATTTAGAACAAGGCATAGTTTTCCCTGCTGGCTCTTTGGGCGGGGGACCCATCTCCAGCCGTATGGCCATTTTTGTGCCTGGCGCGGCGCCAAGTGGGAAAGGGTGGTGTCGAGGCTGAAGGCAGCAGGAAAGCCCGCAGCCCCCAGGTCTGTGGGGCTACGCAAGTGGTTCCCAAAGAGCTTTAGAACAAGGCATAGTTTTCCCTGCTGGCTCTTTGGGCGGGGGACCCATCTCCAGCCGTATGGCCATTTTTGTGCCTGGCGCAGTGCCAAGTGGGAAAGGGTGGTGTCGAGGCTGAAGGCAGCAGGAAAGCCTGCAGCCCCCAGGTCTGTGGCGCTACGCAAGCGGTTCCCAAAGAGCTTTAGAACAAGGCATAGTTTTCCCTGCTGGCTCTTTGGGCGGGGGACCCATCTCCAGCCGTATGGCCATTTTTGTGCCTGGCGTGGCGCCAAGTGGGAAAGGGTGGCTTTGAGGCTGAAGGCAGCAGGAAAGCCCGCAGCCCCCAGGTCTGTTGGGCTACGCAAGTGGTTCCCAAAGAGCTTTAGAACAAGGCATAGTTTTCCCTGCTGGCTCTTTGGGCGGGGGACCCATCTCCAGCCGTATGGCCATTTTTGTGCCTGGCGTAGCGCCAAGTGGGAAAGGGTGGCTTTGAGGCTGAAGGCAGCAGGAAAGCCCGCAGCCCCCAGGTCTGTGGGGCTACGCAAGCGGTTCCCAAAGAGCTTTAGAACAAGGCATAGTTTTCCCTGCTGGCTCCTTCAGCGGGGAACCCATCTCCAGCCGTATGGCCATTTTTGTGCCTGGCGCGGCGCCAAGTGGGAAAGGGTGTTGTCGAGGCTGAAGGCAGCAGGAAAGCCCGCAGCCCCCAGGTCTGTGGGGCTACGCAAGCGGTTCCCAAAGAGCTTTAGAACAAGGCATAGTTTTCCCTGCTGGCTCTTTGGGCGGGGCACCAATCTCCAGCCATAGGCCATTTTTGTGCCTGGCGCGGCGCCAAGTGGGAAAGGGTGGTGTCGAGGCTGAAGGCAGCAGGAGAGCCTGCAGCCCCCAGGTCTGTGGGGCTATCCAAGCGGTTCCCAAAGAGCTTTAGAACAAGGCATAGTTTTCCCTGCTGACTCTTTGGGTGGGGGACCCATCTCCAGCCGTATGGCCATTTTTGAGCCTGGCGCGGCGCCAAGTGGGAAAGGGTGGTGTCGAGGCTGAAGGCAGCAGGAAAGCCCGCAGCCCCCAGGTCTGTGGGGCTACGCAAGCGGTTCCCAAAGAGCTTTAGAACAAGGCATAGTTTTCCCTGCTGGCTCCTTGGGCAGGGGACCCATCTCCAGCCATAGGCCATTTTTGTGACTGACGCGGTGCCAAGTGGGAAAGTGTGCTGTCGAGGCTGAAGGCAGCAAGAAAGCCTGCAGCCACCAGGTCTGGGGGCTACGCAAGCGGTTCCCAAAGAGCTTTAGAACAAGGCATAGTTTTCCCTGCTGGCTCTTTGGGCATGGGACCCATCTCCAGCCGTATAGCTATTTTTGTGCCTGGCGCGGCGCCAAGTGGGAAAGGGTGTTGTCGAGGCTGAAGGCAGCAGGAAAGCCCGCAGCCCCCAGGTCTGTGGGGCTACGCAAGCGGTTCCCAAAGAGCTTTAGAACAAGGCATAGTTTTCCCTGCTGGGTCTTTGGGCGGGGCACCCATCTCCAGCCATAGGCCATTTTTGTGCCTGGCGCGGTGCCAAGTGGGAAAGGGTGGTTTTGAGGCTGAAGGCAGCAGCAAAGCCTGCAGCCCCCAGGTCTGTGGGGCTACGCAAGCGGTTCCCAAAGAGCTTTAGAACAAGGCATAGTTTTCCCTGCTGGCTCTTTGGGCATGGGACCCATCTCCATCCATAGGCCATTTTTGTGCCTGACGCGGTGCCAAAAGGGAAAGTGTGCTGTCGAGGCTGAAGGCAGCAAGAAAGCCTGTAGCCCCCACGTCTGTGGGGCCAAGCAAGCGGTTCCCAAAGAGCTTTAGAACAAGGCATAGTTTTCCCTGCTGGCTCCTTGGGCAGGGGACCCATCTCCAGCCGTATGGCCATTTGTGTGCGTGCGAGGCACCTAGTGGGAAAGGGTGTTGTCTAGGCTGAAGGCAGCAGGAAAGCCCACAGGCCCAAGATCTGTTGGGCTACGCATGCGGTTCCCAAAGAGCTTTAGAACAAGGCATAGTTTTCCCTGCTGGCTCTTTGGGCGGGGGATCCATCTCCAGCCGTATGGCCATTTTTGTGCCTGGCGTGGCGCCAAGTGGGAAAGGGTGGCTTTGAGGCTGAAGGCAGCAGGAAAGCCCGCAGCCCCCAGGTCTGTTGGGCTACGCAAGTGGTTCCCAAAGAGCTTTAGAACAAGGCATAGTTTTCCCTGCTGGCTCTTTGGGCGGGGGACCCATCTCCAGCCGTATGGCCATTTTTGTGCCTGGCGTAGCGCCAAGTGGGAAAGGGTGGCTTTGAGGCTGAAGGCAGCAGGAAAGCCTGCAGCCCCCAGGTCTGTGGGGCTACGCAAGCGGTTCCCAAAGAGCTTTAGAACAAGGCATAGTTTTCCCTGCTTGTTCGTTGGGCGGGGGACCCATCTCCAGCCATAGGCCATTTTTGTGCCTAGCGCGGCGCCAAGTGGGAAAGTGTGCTGTCGAGGCTGAAGGCAGCAAGAAAGCCTGCAGCCCCCAGGTCTGGGGGCTACGCAAGCGGTTCCCAAAGAGCTTTAGAACAAGGCATAGTTTTCCCTGCTGGCTCCTTGGGCAGGGGACCCATCTCCAGCCGTATAGCTATTTTTGTGCCTGGCGCGGCGCCAAGTGGGAAAGGGTGTTGTCGAGGCTGAAGGCAGCAGGAAAGCCCGCAGCCCCCAGGTCTGTGGGGCTACGCAAGCGGTTCCCAAAGAGCTTTAGAACAAGGCATAGTTTTCCCTGCTGGCTCTTTGGGCGGGGCACCCATCTCCAGCCGTATGGCCATTTTTGTGCCTGGCGCGGCGCCAAGTGGGAAAGGGTGGTGTCGAGTCTGAAGGCAGCAGGAAATCCCGCAGCCCCCAGGTCTGTGGGGCTACGCAAGCGGTTCCCAAAGAGCTTTAGAACAAGGCATAGTTTTCCCTGCTGGCTGTTAGGGCATGGGACCCATCTCCAGCCATAGGCCATTTTTGTGCCTGGCGCGGCGCCAAGTGGGAAAGTGTGGTGTCGAGGCTGAAGGCAGCAGGAAATCCCGCAGCCCCCAGGTCTGTGGGGCTATCCAAGCGGTTCCCAAAGAGCTTTAGAACAAGGCATAGTTTTCCCTGCTGGCTCCTTGGGCAGGGGACCCATCTCCAGCCATAGGCCATTTTTGTGACTGACGCGGTGCCAAGTGGGAAAGTGTGCTGTCGAGGCTGAAGGCAGCAAGAAAGCCTGCAGCCACCAGGTCTGGGGGCTACGCAAGCGGTTCTGAAAGAGCTTTAGAACAAGGCATAGTTTTCCCTGCTGGCTCTTTGGGCATGGGACCCATCTCCAGCCGTATAGCTATTTTTGTGCCTGGCGCGGCGCCAAGTGGGAAAGGGTGTTGTCGAGGCTGAAGGCAGCAGGAAAGCCCGCAGCCCCCAGGTCTGTGGGGCTACGCAAGCGGTTCCCAAAGAGCTTTAGAACAAGGCATAGTTTTCCCTGTTGGCTCTTTGGGCGGGGGACCCATCTCCAGCCATAGGCCATTTTTGTGCCTGGCGCGGTGCCAAGTGGGAAAGGGTGGTTTTGAGGCTGAAGGCAGCAGCAAAGCCTGCAGCCCCCAGGTCTGTGGGGCCAAGCAAGCGGTTCCCAAAGAGCTTTAGAACAAGGCATAGTTTTCCCTGCTGGCTCTTTGGGCATGGGACCCATCTCCATCCATAGGCCTTTTTTGTGCCTGACGCGGTGCCAAAAGGGAAAGTGTGCTGTCGAGGCTGAAGGCAGCAAGAAAGCCTGCAGCCCCCAGGTCTGTGGGGCCAAGCAAGCGGTTCCCAAAGAGCTTTAGAACAAGGCATAGTTTTCCCTGCTGGCTCCTTGGGCAGGGGACCCATCTCCAGCCGTATGGCCATTTGTGTGCGTGGCGAGGCACCTAGTGGGAAAGGGTGTTGTCTAGGCTGAAGGCAGCAGGAAAGCCCACAGGCCCAAGATCTGTTGGGCTACGCATGCGGTTCCCAAAGAGCTTTAGAACAAGGCATAGTTTTCCCTGCTGGCTCTTTGGGCGGGGGACCCATCTCCAGCCGTATGGCCATTTTTGTGCCTGGCGTGGCGCCAAGTGGGAAAGGGTGGTGTCGAGGCTGAAGGCAGCAGGAAAGCCCGCAGCCCCCAGGTCTGTTGGGCTACGCAAGTGGTTCCCAAAGAGATTTAGAACAAGGCATAGTTTTCCCTGCTGGCTCTTTGGGCGGGGGACCCATCTCCAGCCGTATGGCCATTTTTGTGCCTGGCGTAGCTCCAAGTGGGAAAGGGTGGCTTTGAGGCTGAAGGCAGCAGCAAAGCCTGCAGCCCCCAGGTCTGTGGGGCTACGCAAGCGGTTCCCAAAGAGCTTTAGAACAAGGCATAGTTTTCCCTGCTTGTTCGTTGGGCGGGGGACCCATCTCCAGCCGTATGGCCATTTTTGTGCCTGGCGTGGCGCCAAGTGGGAAAGGGTGGTGTCGAGGCTGAAGGCAGCAGGAAAGCCCGCAGCCCCCAGGTCTGTTGGGCTACGCAAGTGGTTCCCAAAGAGCTTTAGAAGAAGGCATAGTTTTCCCTGCTGGCTCCTTGGGCGGGGGACCCATCTCCAGCCGTATGGCCATTTTTGTGCCTGGCGCGGCGCCAAGTGGGAAAGGGTGGTGTCGAGGCTGAAGGCAGCAGGAAAGCCCACAGCCCCCAGTTCTGTGGGGCTACGCAAGCGGTTCCCAAAGAGCTTTAGAACAAGGCATAGTTTTCCCTGCTGGCTCTTTGGGCGGGGGACCCATCTTCAGCCATAGGCCATTTTTGTGCCTGGCGCAGTGCCAAGTGGGAAAGGGTGGTGTCGAGGCTGAAGGCAGCAGGAAAGCCCGCAGCCCCCAGGTCTGTGGGGCTACGCAAGTGGTTCCCAAAGAGCTTTAGAACAAGGCATAGTTTTCCCTGCTGGCTCTTTGGGCGGGGGACCCATCTCCAGCCGTATGGCCATTTTTGTGCCTGGCGCAGTGCCAAGTGGGAAAGGGTGGTGTCGAGGCTGAAGGCAGCAGGAGAGCCTGCAGCCCCCAGGTCTGTGGGGCTACGCAAGCGGTTCCCAAAGAGCTTTAGAACAAGGCATAGTTTTCCCTGCTGGCTCTTTGGGCGGGGGACCCATCTCCAGCCGTATGGCCATTTTTGTGCCTGGCGCGGCGCCATGTGGGAAAGGGTGGTGTCGAGGCTGAAGGCAGCAGGAAAGCCCGCAGCCCCCAGGTCTGTGGGGCCAAGCAAGCGGTTCCCAAAGACCTTTAGAACAAGGCATAGTTTTCCCTGCTGGCTCTTTGGGCGGGGGACCCATCTCCAGCCGTATGGCCATTTTTGTGCCTGGCCAAGGGCCAAGTGGGAAAGGGTGGTGTCGAGGTTGAAGGCAGCAGGAAGGCCCACAGCCCCCAGGTCTGTGGGGCTACGCAAGTGGTTCCCAAAGAGCTTTAGAACAAGGCATAGTTTTCCCTGCTGGCTCTTTGGGCGGGGCACCCATCTCCAGCCATAGGCCATTTTTGTGCCTGGCGCGGTGCCAAGTGGGAAAGGGTGGTTTTGAGGCTGAAGACAGCAGGAAACCCCACAGCCCCAGGTCTGTGAGGCTACGCAAGCGGTTCCCAAAGAGCTTTAGAACAAGGCATAGTTTTCCCTGCTGGCTCTTTGGGCGGGGGACCCATCTGCAGACATATGGCCATTTTTGTGCCTGGCCGGGGGCCAAGTGGGAAAGGGTGGTTTTGAGGCTGAAGGCAGCAGGAAAGCCCGCAGCCCCCAGGTGTGTGGGGCTACGCAAGCGGTTCCCAAAGAGCTTTAGAACAAGGCATAGTTTTCCCTGCTGGCTCTTTGGGCATGGGACCCATCTCCAGCCATAGGCCATTTTTGTGCTTGATAGGGCGCCAAGTGAGAAAGGGTTGCTTTGAGGCTGAAGGCAGCAGGAAAGCCCGCAGCCCCCAGGTGTGTGGGGCTACGCAAGCGGTTCCCAAAGAGTTTTAGAACAAGGCATAGTTTTCCCTGCTGGCTCTCTGGGCGGGGGACCCATCTCCAGCCGTATGGCCATTTTTGAGCCTGGCGCGGCGCCAGGTGGGAAAGGGGGCTTTGAGGCTGAAGGCAGGAGCAAAGCCTGCAGCCCCCAGGTCTGTGGGGCTACGCAAGCGGTTCCCAAAGAGCTTTAGAACAAGGCATAGTTTTCCCTGCTGGCTCTTTGGGCGGGGGACCCATCTCCAGCCGTATGGCTATTTTTGTGCCTGACGCGGTGCGTAGTGGCATAGGGTGGTTTTGAGGCTGAAGGCAGCAGGAAAGCCCGCAGCCCCCACGTCTGTGGGGCCAAGCAAGCGGTTCCCAAAGAGCTTTAGAACAAGGCATAGTTTTCCCTGCTGGCTCTTTGGGCGGGGGACCCATCTCCAGCCGTATGGCCATTTTTGTGCCTGGCGCGGTGCGTAGTGGGAAAGGGTGGTGTCGAGGCTGAAGGCAGCAGCAAAGCCTGCAGCCCCCAGGTCTGTGGGGCCAAGCAAGCGGTTCCCAAAGAGCTTTAGAACAAGGCATAGTTTTCCCTGCTGGCTCTTTGAGCATGGGACCCATCTCCAGCCGTATGGCCATTTTTGTCCCTGGCCCGGCGCCAAGTGGGAAAGGGTGGCTTTGAGGCTGAAGGCAGCAGGAAAGCCCGCAGCCCCCAGGTCTGTGGGGCTACGCAAGCGGTTCCCAAAGAGCTTTAGAACAAGGCATAGTTTTCCCTGCTGGCTCTTTGGGAGGGGGACCCATCTCCAGCCATATGGCCATTTTTGTGCCTGGCGAAGCCCCAAGTGCGAAAGGGTGGCTTTGAGGCTGAAGGCAGCAGGAAAGCCCGCAGCCCCCAGGTCTGTGGGGCTACGCAAGCGGTTCCCAAAGAGCTTTAGAACAAGGCATAGTTTTCCCTGCTGGCTCTTTGGGCGGGGGACCCATCTCCAGCCGTATGGCCATTTTTGTGGCTGATAGGGCGCCAAGTGGGAAAGGGTGGTGTCGAGGCTGAAGACAGCAGGAAAGCCCGCAGCCCCCACGTCTGTGGGGCCAAGCAAGCGGTTCCCAAAGAGCTTTAGAACAAGGCATAGTTTTCCCAGCTGGCTCTTTGGGCGTGGGACCCATCTCCAGACGTATGGCCATTTTTGTGCCTGGCGCGGTGCGTAGTGGGAAAGGGTGGTGTCGAGGCTGAAGGCAGCAGCAAAGCCTGCAGCCCCCAGGTCTGTGGGGCCAAGCAAGCGGTTCCCAAAGAGCTTTAGAACAAGGCATAGTTTTCCCTGCTGGCTCTTTGAGCATGGGACCCATCTCCAGCCGTATGGCCATTTTTGTCCCTGGCCCGGCGCCAAGTGGGAAAGGGTGGCTTTGAGGCTGAAGGCAGCAGGAAAGCCCGAAGCCCCCAGGTCTGTGGGGCTACGCAAGCGGTTCCCAAAGAGCTTTAGAACAAGGCATAGTTTTCCCTGCTGGCTCTTTGTTCGGGGGACCCATCTCCAGCCATAGGCCATTTTTGTGCCTGGCCCGGCGCCCAGTGGGAAAGGGTGGCTTTGAGGCTTGAAGGCAGCAGGAAAGCCCGCAGCCCCCAGGTGTGTGGGGCTACGCAAGCGGTTCCCAAAGAGCTTTAGAACAAGGCATAGTTTTCCCTGCTGGCTCTCTGGGCGGGGGACCCATCTCCAGCCGTATGGCCATTTTTGAGCCTGGCGCAGCGCCAGGTGGGAAAGGGGGCTTTGAGGCTGAAGGCAGGAGCAAAGCCTGCAGCCCCCAGGTCTGTGGTGCTACGCAAGCGGTTCCCAAAGAGCTTTAGAACAAGGCATAGTTTTCCCAGCTGGCTCTTAGGGCATGGGACCCATCTCCAGCCATAGGCCATTTTTGTGCCTGGCGCGAAGCCAAGTGGGAAAGGGTGGCTTTGAGGCTGAAGGCAGCAGCAAAGCCCGCAGCCCCCAGGTGTGTGCGGCTACGCAAGCGGTTCCCAAAGAGCTTTAGAACAAGGCATAGTTTTCCCTGCTGGCTCTTTGGGCGGGGGACCCATCTCCAGCCGTACGGCCATTTTTGTGCCTGGCGCGGCGCCAAGAGGGAAAGGGTGGTGTCGAGGCTAAAGGCAGCAGGAAAGCCCGCAGCCCCCAGGTCTGTGGGGCTACGCAAGCGGTTCCCAAAGAGCTTTAGAACAAGGCATAGTTTTCCCTGCTGGCTCTTTGGGCGGGGGACCCATCTCCAGCCGTATGGCCATTTTTGTGCATGGCGCAGCGCCAAGTGGGAAATGGTGGTATCGAGGCTGAAGGCAGCAGGAAAGCCCGCAGCCCCCAGGTCTGTGGGGCTACGCAAGCGGTTCCCAAAGAGCTTTAGAACAAGGCATAGTTTTCCCTGCTGGCTCTTTGGGCATGGGACCCATCTCCACCCATAGGCCATTTTTGTGCCTGATAGGGCGCCAAGTGGGAAAGGGTGGCTTTGAGGCTGAAGACAGCAGGAAAGCCTGCAGCCCCCAGGTCTGTGGGGCTACGCAAGCGGTTCCCAAAGAGCTTTAGAACAAGGCATAGTTTTCCCTGCTGGCTCTTTGGGTGGGGGACCCATCTCCAGCCGTATGGCTATTTTTGTGCCTGACGCGGTGCGTAGTGGCATAGGGTGGTTTTGAGGCTGAAGGCAGCAGGAAAGCCCGCAGCCCCCACGTCTGTGGGGCCAAGCAAGCGGTTCCCAAAGAGCTTTAGAACAAGGCATAGTTTTCCCTGCTGGCTCTTTGGGCGGGGGACCCATCTCCAGCCGTATGGCCATTTTTGTGCCTGGCGCGGTGCGTAGTGGGAAAGGGTGGCTTTGAGTCTGAAGGCAGCAGCAAAGCCTGCAGCCCCCAGGTCTGTGGGGCCAAGCAAGCGGTTCCCAAAGAGCTTTAGAACAAGGCATATTTTTCCCTGCTGGCTCTTTGAGCATGGGACCCATCTCCAGCCGTATGGCCATTTTTGTCCCTGGCCCGGCGCCAAGTGGGAAAGGGTGGCTTTGAGGCTGAAGGCAGCAGGAAAGCCCGCAGCCCCCAGGTCTGTGGGGCTACGCAAGCGGTTCTGAAAGAGCTTTAGAACAAGGCATAGTTTTCCCTGCTGGCTGTTTGGGCGGGGGACCCATCTCCAGCCATAGGCCATTTTTGTGCCTGGCGCGGCGCCAAGTGGGAAAGTGTGCTGTCGAGGCTGAAGGCAGCAAGAAAGCCTGCAGCCCCCAGGTCTGGGGGCTACGCAAGCGGTTCCCAAAGAGCTTTAGAACAAGGCATAGTTTTCCCTGCTGGCTCCTTGGGCAGGGGACCCATCTCCAGCCGTATAGCTATTTTTGTGCCTGGCGCGGCGCCAAGTGGGAAAGGGTGTTGTCGAGGCTGAAGGCAGCAGGAAAGCCCGCAGCCCCCAGGTCTGTGGGGCTACGCAAGCGGTTCCCAAAGAGCTTTAGAACAAGGCATAGTTTTCCCTGCTGGCTCTTTGGGCGGGGCACCCATCTCCAGCCGTATGGCCATTTTTGTGCCTGGCGCGGCGCCAAGTGGGAAAGGGTGGTGTCGAGTCTGAAGGCAGCAGGAAATCCCGCAGCCCCCAGGTCTGTGGGGCTACGCAAGCGGTTCCCAAAGAGCTTTAGAACAAGGCATAGTTTTCCCTGCTGGCTGTTAGGGCATGGGACCCATCTCCAGCCATAGGCCATTTTTGTGCCTGGCGCGGCGCCAAGTGGGAAAGGGTGGTGTCGAGGCTGAAGGCAGCAGGAGAGCCTGCAGCCCCCAGGTCTGTGGGGCTATCCAAGCGGTTCCCAAAGAGCTTTAGAACAAGGCATAGTTTTCCCTGCTGGCTCCTTGGGCAGGGGACCCATCTCCAGCCATAGGCCATTTTTGTGACTGACGCGGTGCCAAGTGGGAAAGTGTGCTGTCGAGGCTGAAGGCAGCAAGAAAGCCTGCAGCCACCAGGTCTGGGGGCTACGCAAGCGGTTCTGAAAGAGCTTTAGAACAAGGCATAGTTTTCCCTGCTGGCTCTTTGGGCATGGGACCCATCTCCAGCCGTATAGCTATTTTTGTGCCTGGCGCGGCGCCAAGTGGGAAAGGGTGTTGTCGAGGCTGAAGGCAGCAGGAAAGCCCGCAGCCCCCAGGTCTGTGGGGCTACGCAAGCGGTTCCCAAAGAGCTTTAGAACAAGGCATAGTTTTCCCTGCTGGCTCTTTGGGCGGGGGACCCATCTCCAGCCATAGGCCATTTTTGTGCCTGGCGCGGTGCCAAGTGGGAAAGGGTGGTTTTGAGGCTGAAGGCAGCAGCAAAGCCTGCAGCCCCCAGGTCTGTGGGGCTACGCAAGCGGTTCCCAAAGAGCTTTAGAACAAGGCATAGTTTTCCCTGCTGGCTCTTTGGGCATGGGACCCATCTCCATCCATAGGCCTTTTTTGTGCCTGACGCGGTGCCAAAAGGGAAAGTGTGCTGTCGAGGCTGAAGGCAGCAAGAAAGCCTGCAGCCCCCAGGTCTGTGGGGCCAAGCAAGCGGTTCCCAAAGAGCTTTAGAACAAGGCATAGTTTTCCCTGCTGGCTCCTTGGGCAGGGGACCCATCTCCAGCCGTATGGCCATTTGTGTGCGTGGCGAGGCACCTAGTGGGAAAGGGTGTTGTCTAGGCTGAAGGCAGCAGGAAAGCCCACAGGCCCAAGATCTGTTGGGCTACGCATGCGGTTCCCAAAGAGCTTTAGAACA
Organism: Rissa tridactyla; assembly: GCF_028500815.1. Classification (NCBI taxonomy): domain Eukaryota; kingdom Metazoa; phylum Chordata; class Aves; order Charadriiformes; family Laridae; genus Rissa; species Rissa tridactyla. The sequence goes on along the minus strand of NW_026529479.1, from coordinate 38,443 downwards.
AGGCATAGTTTTCCCTGCTGGCTCTTTGGGCGGGGGACCCATCTCCAGCCGTATGGCCATTTTTGTGCCTGGCGTGGCGCCAAGTGGGAAAGGGTGGTGTCGAGGCTGAAGGCAGCAGGAAAGCCCGCAGCCCCCAGGTCTGTTGGGCTACGCAAGTGGTTCCCAAAGAGATTTAGAACAAGGCATAGTTTTCCCTGCTGGCTCTTTGGGCGGGGGACCCATCTCCAGCCGTATGGCCATTTTTGTGCCTGGCGTAGCTCCAAGTGGGAAAGGGTGGCTTTGAGGCTGAAGGCAGCAGGAAAGCCTGCAGCCCCCAGGTCTGTGGGGCTACGCAAGCGGTTCCCAAAGAGCTTTAGAACAAGGCATAGTTTTCCCTGCTTGTTCGTTGGGCGGGGGACCCATCTCCAGCCGTATGGCCATTTTTGTGCCTGGCGTGGCGCCAAGTGGGAAAGGGTGGTGTCGAGGCTGAAGGCAGCAGGAAAGCCCGCAGCCCCCAGGTCTGTTGGGCTACGCAAGTGGTTCCCAAAGAGCTTTAGAAGAAGGCATAGTTTTCCCTGCTGGCTCTCTGGGCGGGGGACCCATCTCCAGCCGTATGGCCATTTTTGTGCCTGGCGCGGCGCCAAGTGGGAAAGGGTGGTGTCGAGGCTGAAGGCAGCAGGAAAGCCCACAGCCCCCAGTTCTGTGGGGCTACGCAAGCGGTTCCCAAAGAGCTTTAGAACAAGGCATAGTTTTCCCTGCTGGCTCTTTGGGCGGGGGACCCATCTTCAGCCATAGGCCATTTTTGTGCCTGGCGCAGTGCCAAGTGGGAAAGGGTGGTGTCGAGGCTGAAGGCAGCAGGAAAGCCCGCAGCCCCCAGGTCTGTGGGGCTACGCAAGTGGTTCCCAAAGAGCTTTAGAACAAGGCATAGTTTTCCCTGCTGGCTCTTTGGGCGGGGGACCCATCTCCAGCCGTATGGCCATTTTTGTGCCTGGCGCAGTGCCAAGTGGGAAAGGGTGGTGTCGAGGCTGAAGGCAGCAGGAGAGCCTGCAGCCCCCAGGTCTGTGGGGCTACGCAAGCGGTTCCCAAAGAGCTTTAGAACAAGGCATAGTTTTCCCTGCTGGCTCTTTGGGCGGGGGACCCATCTCCAGCCGTATGGCCATTTTTGTGCCTGGCGCGGCGCCATGTGGGAAAGGGTGGTGTCGAGGCTGAAGGCAGCAGGAAAGCCCGCAGCCCCCAGGTCTGTGGGGCCAAGCAAGCGGTTCCCAAAGACCTTTAGAACAAGGCATAGTTTTCCCTGCTGGCTCTTTGGGCGGGGGACCCATCTCCAGCCGTATGGCCATTTTTGTGCCTGGCCAAGGGCCAAGTGGGAAAGGGTGGTGTCGAGGTTGAAGGCAGCAGGAAGGCCCACAGCCCCCAGGTCTGTGGGGCTACGCAAGTGGTTCCCAAAGAGCTTTAGAACAAGGCATAGTTTTCCCTGCTGGCTCTTTGGGCGGGGCACCCATCTCCAGCCATAGGCCATTTTTGTGCCTGGCGCGGTGCCAAGTGGGAAAGGGTGGTTTTGAGGCTGAAGACAGCAGGAAACCCCACAGCCCCAGGTCTGTGGGGCTACGCAAGCGGTTCCCAAAGAGCTTTAGAACAAGGCATAGTTTTCCCTGCTGGCTCTTTGGGCGGGGGACCCATCTGCAGACATATGGCCATTTTTGTGCCTGGCCGGGGGCCAAGTGGGAAAGGGTGGTTTTGAGGCTGAAGGCAGCAGGAAAGCCCGCAGCCCCCAGGTGTGTGGGGCTACGCAAGCGGTTCCCAAAGAGCTTTAGAACAAGGCATAGTTTTCCCTGCTGGCTCTTTGGGCATGGGACCCATCTCCAGCCATAGGCCATTTTTGTGCTTGATAGGGCGCCAAGTGAGAAAGGGTTGCTTTGAGGCTGAAGGCAGCAGGAAAGCCCGCAGCCCCCAGGTGTGTGGGGCTACGCAAGCGGTTCCCAAAGAGTTTTAGAACAAGGCATAGTTTTCCCTGCTGGCTCTCTGGGCGGGGGACCCATCTCCAGCCGTATGGCCATTTTTGAGCCTGGCGCGGCGCCAGGTGGGAAAGGGGGCTTTGAGGCTGAAGGCAGGAGCAAAGCCTGCAGCCCCCAGGTCTGTGGGGCTACGCAAGCGGTTCCCAAAGAGCTTTAGAACAAGGCATATTTTTCCCTGCTGGCTCTTTGGGCGGGGGACCCATCTCCAGCCGTATGGCTATTTTTGTGCCTGACGCGGTGCGTAGTGGCATAGGGTGGTTTTGAGGCTGAAGGCAGCAGGAAAGCCCGCAGCCCCCACGTCTGTGGGGCCAAGCAAGCGGTTCCCAAAGAGCTTTAGAACAAGGCATAGTTTTCCCTGCTGGCTCTTTGGGCGGGGGACCCATCTCCAGCCTTATGGCCATTTTTGTGCCTGGCGCGGTGCGTAGTGGGAAAGGGTGGTGTCGAGGCTGAAGGCAGCAGCAAAGCCTGCAGCCCCCAGGTCTGTGGGGCCAAGCAAGCGGTTCCCAAAGAGCTTTAGAACAAGGCATAGTTTTCCCTGCTGGCTCTTTGAGCATGGGACCCATCTCCAGCCGTATGGCCATTTTTGTCCCTGGCCCGGCGCCAAGTGGGAAAGGGTGGCTTTGAGGCTGAAGGCAGCAGGAAAGCCCGCAGCCCCCAGGTCTGTGGGGCTACGCAAGCGGTTCCCAAAGAGCTTTAGAACAAGGCATAGTTTTCCCTGCTGGCTCTTTGGGAGGGGGACCCATCTCCAGCCATATGGCCATTTTTGTGCCTGGCGAAGCCCCAAGTGCGAAAGGGTGGCTTTGAGGCTGAAGGCAGCAGGAAAGCCCGCAGCCCCCAGGTCTGTGGGGCTACGCAAGCGGTTCCCAAAGAGCTTTAGAACAAGGCATAGTTTTTCCTGCTGGCTCTTTGGGCGGGGGACCCATCTCCAGCCGTATGGCCATTTTTGTGCCTGATAGGGCGCCAAGTGGGAAAGGGTGGTGTCGAGGCTGAAGACAGCAGGAAAGCCCGCAGCCCCCACGTCTGTGGGGCCAAGCAAGCGGTTCCCAAAGAGCTTTAGAACAAGGCATAGTTTTCCCAGCTGGCTCTTTGGGCGTGGGACCCATCTCCAGACGTATGGCCATTTTTGTGCCTGGCGCGGTGCGTAGTGGGAAAGGGTGGTGTCGAGGCTGAAGGCAGCAGCAAAGCCTGCAGCCCCCAGGTCTGTGGGGCCAAGCAAGCGGTTCCCAAAGAGCTTTAGAACAAGGCATAGTTTTCCCTGCTGGCTCTTTGAGCATGGGACCCATCTCCAGCCGTATGGCCATTTTTGTCCCTGGCCCGGCGCCAAGTGGGAAAGGGTGGCTTTGAGGCTGAAGGCAGCAGGAAAGCCCGAAGCCCCCAGGTCTGTGGGGCTACGCAAGCGGTTCCCAAAGAGCTTTAGAACAAGGCATAGTTTTCCCTGCTGGCTCTTTGTTCGGGGGACCCATCTCCAGCCATAGGCCATTTTTGTGCCTGGCCCGGCGCCCAGTGGGAAAGGGTGGCTTTGAGGCTTGAAGGCAGCAGGAAAGCCCGCAGCCCCCAGGTGTGTGGGGCTACGCAAGCGGTTCCCAAAGAGCTTTAGAACAAGGCATAGTTTTCCCTGCTGGCTCTCTGGGCGGGGGACCCATCTCCAGCCGTATGGCCATTTTTGAGCCTGGCGCAGCGCCAGGTGGGAAAGGGGGCTTTGAGGCTGAAGGCAGGAGCAAAGCCTGCAGCCCCCAGGTCTGTGGTGCTACGCAAGCGGTTCCCAAAGAGCTTTAGAACAAGGCATAGTTTTCCCAGCTGGCTCTTAGGGCATGGGACCCATCTCCAGCCATAGGCCATTTTTGTGCCTGGCGCGAAGCCAAGTGGGAAAGGGTGGCTTTGAGGCTGAAGGCAGCAGCAAAGCCCGCAGCCCCCAGGTGTGTGCGGCTACGCAAGCGGTTCCCAAAGAGCTTTAGAACAAGGCATAGTTTTCCCTGCTGGCTCTTTGGGCGGGGGACCCATCTCCAGCCGTACGGCCATTTTTGTGCCTGGCGCGGCGCCAAGAGGGAAAGGGTGGTGTCGAGGCTAAAGGCAGCAGGAAAGCCCGCAGCCCCCAGGTCTGTGGGGCTACGCAAGCGGTTCCCAAAGAGCTTTAGAACAAGGCATAGTTTTCCCTGCTGGCTCTTTGGGCGGGGGACCCATCTCCAGCCGTATGGCCATTTTTGTGCATGGCGCAGCGCCAAGTGGGAAATGGTGGTATCGAGGCTGAAGGCAGCAGGAAAGCCCGCAGCCCCCAGGTCTGTGGGGCTACGCAAGCGGTTCCCAAAGAGCTTTAGAACAAGGCATAGTTTTCCCTGCTGGCTCTTTGGGCCTGGGACCCATCTCCAGCCATAGGCCATTTTTGTGCCTGATAGGGCGCCAAGTGGGAAAGGGTGGCTTTGAGGCTGAAGACAGCAGGAAAGCCTGCAGCCCCCAGGTCTGTGGGGCTACGCAAGCGGTTCCCAAAGAGCTTTAGAACAAGGCATAGTTTTCCCTGCTGGCTCTTTGGGTGGGGGACCCATCTCCAGCCGTATGGCTATTTTTGTGCCTGACGCGGTGCGTAGTGGCATAGGGTGGTTTTGAGGCTGAAGGCAGCAGGAAAGCCCGCAGCCCCCACGTCTGTGGGGCCAAGCAAGCGGTTCCCAAAGAGCTTTAGAACAAGGCATAGTTTTCCCTGCTGGCTCTTTGGGCGGGGGACCCATCTCCAGCCGTATGGCCATTTTTGTGCCTGGCGCGGTGCGTAGTGGGAAAGGGTGGCTTTGAGTCTGAAGGCAGCAGCAAAGGCTCCAGCCCCCAGGTCTGTGGGGCCAAGCAAGCGGTTCCCAAAGAGCTTTAGAACAAGGCATATTTTTCCCTGCTGGCTCTTTGAGCATGGGACCCATCTCCAGCCGTATGGCCATTTTTGTCCCTGGCCCGGCGCCAAGTGGGAAAGGGTGGCTTTGAGGCTGAAGGCAGCAGGAAAGCCCGCAGCCCCCAGGTCTGTGGGGCTACGCAAGCGGTTCCCAAAGAGCTTTAGAACAAGGCATAGTTTTCCCTGCTCGCTCTTTGGGAGGGGGACCCATCTCCAGCCATATGGCCATTTTTGTGCCTGGCGAAGCCCCAAGTGCGAAAGGGTGGCTTTGAGGCTGAAGGCAGCAGGAAAGCCCGCAGCCCCCAGGTCTGTGGGGCTACGCAAGCGGTTCCCAAAGAGCTTTAGAACAAGGCATAGTTTTCCCTGCTGGCTCTTTGGGCGGGGGACCCATCTCCAGCCGTATGGCCATTTTTGTGGCTGATAGGGCGCGAAGTGGGAAAGGGTAGTGTCGAGGCTGAAGACAGCAGGAAAGCCCGCAGCCCCCACGTCTGTGGGGCCAAGCAAGCGGTTCCCAAAGAGCTTTAGAACAAGGCATAGTTTTCCCTGCTGGCTTTTTGTGCGTGGGACCCATCTCCAGACGTATGGCCATTTTTGTGCCTGGCGCGGTGCGTAGTGGGAAAGGGTGGTGTCGAGGCTGAAGGCAGCAGCAAAGCCTGCAGCCCCCAGGTCTGTGGGGCTACGCAAGCGGTTCCCAAAGAGCTTTAGAACAAGGCATAGTTTTCCCTGCTGGCTCTCTGGGCGGGGGACCCATCTCCAGCCGTATGGCCATTTTTGAGCCTGGAGCAGTGCCAAGTGGGAAAGGGTGGTGTCGAGGCTGAAGGCAGCAGGAAAGCCCGCAGCCCCCAGGTCTGTGGGGCTACGCAAGCAGTTCCCAAAGAGCTTTAGAACAAGGCATAGTTTTCCCTGCTGGCTCTTTGGGCGGGGGACCCATCTCCAGCCATAGGCCATTTTTGTGCCTGGCCCGGCGCCCAGTGGGAAAGGGTGGCTTTGAGGCTTGAAGGCAGCAGGAAAGCCCGCAGTCCCCAGGTCTGTGGGGCTACGCAAGCGGTTCCCAAAGAGCTTTAGAACAAGGCATAGTTTTCCCTGCTGGCTCTTTGGGCATGGGACCCATCTCCAGCCATAGGCCATTTTTGTGCTTGATAGGGCGCCAAGTGGGAAAGGGTGGTGTCGAGGCTGAAGGCAGCAGGAAAGCCCGCAGCCCCCAGGTCTGTGCGGCTACGCAAGCGGTTCCCAAAGAGCTTTAGAACAAGGCATAATTTTCCCTGCTGGCTCTCTGGGCGGGGGACCCATCTCCAGCCGTACGGCCATTTTTGTGCCTGGCGCGGCGCCAAGAGGGAAAGGGTGGTGTCGAGGCTAAAGGCAGCAGGAAAGCCCGCAGCCCCCAGGTCTGTGGAGCTACGCAAGCAGTTCCCAAAGAGCTTTAGTACAAGGCATAGTTTTCCCTGCTGGCTCTTTGGGCGGGGGACCTATCTCCAGCCGTATGGCCATTTTTGTGCCTGGCGCGGTGCCAAGTGTGAAAGGGTGGCTTTGAGGCTGAAGGCAGCAGGAAAGCCCGCAGCCCCCAGGTCTGTGGGGCTACGCAAGCGGTTCCCAAAGAGCTTTAGAACAAGGCATAGTTTTCCCTGCTGGCTCTTTGGGCATGGGACCCATCTCCACCCATAGGCCATTTTTGTGCCTGATAGGGCGCCAAGTGGGAAAGGGTGGCTTTGAGGCTAAAGACAGCAGGAAAGCCTGCAGCCCCCAGGTCTGTGGGGCTACGCAAGCGGTTCCCAAAGAGCTTTAGAACAAGGCATAGTTTTCCCTGCTGGCTCTTTAGGTGGGGGACCCATCTCCAGCCGTATGGCCATTTTTGAGCCTGGAGCAGTGCCAAGTGGGAAAGGGTGGTTTTGAGGGTGAAGGCAGCAGGAAAGCCCGCAGCCCCCAGGTCTGTGGGGCTACGCAAGCGGTTCCCAAAGAGCTTTAGAACAAGGCATAGTTTTCCCTGCTGGCTCTCTGGGCGGGGGACCCATCTCCAGCCGTATGGCCATTTTTGTGCCTGGCGCGGCGCCAAGTGGGAAAGGGTGGTGTCGAGGCTGAAGGCAGCAGGAAAGCCCGCAGCCCCCACGTCTGTGGGGCCAAGCAAGCGGTTCCCAAAGAGCTTTAGAACAAGGCATAGTTTTCCCTGCTGGCTCTTTGGGCCTGGGACCCATCTCCAGCCATAGGCCATTTTTGTGCTTGATAGGGCGCCAAGTGGGAAAGGGTGGCTTTGAGGCTGAAGGCAACAGGAAAGCCTGCAGCCCCCAGGTCTGTGGGGCTACGCAAGCAGTTCCCAAAGAGCTTTAGAACAAGGCATAGTTTTCCCTGCTGGCTCTTTGTTCGGGGGACCCATCTCCAGCCATAGGCCATTTTTGTGCCTGGCCCGGCGCCCAGTGGGAAAGGGTGGCTTTGAGGCTTGAGGGCAGCAGGAAAGCCCGCAGCCCCCAGGTCTGTGGGGCTACGCAAGCGGTTCCCAAAGAGCTTTAGAACAAGGCATAGTTTTCCCTGCTGGCTCTCTGGGCGGGGGACCCATCTCCAGCCGTATGGCCATTTTTGTGGCTGATAGGGCGCCAAGTGGGAAAGGGTGGTGTCGAGGCTAAAGGCAGCAGGAAAGCCCGCAGCCCCCAGGTCTGTGGGGCTACGCAAGCGGTTCCCAAAGAGCTTTAGAACAAGGCATAGTTTTCCCTGCTGGCTCTCTGGGCGGGGGACCCATCTCCAGCCGTATGGCCATTTTTGAGCCTGGCGCGGCGCCAGGTGGGAAAGGGTGGCTTTGAGGCTGAAGGCAGGAGCAAAGCCTGCAGCCCCCAGGTCTGTGGTGCTACGCAAGCGGTTCCCAAAGAGCTTTAGAAGAAGGCATAGTTTTCCCAGCTGGCTCTTAGGGCATGGGACCCATCTCCAGCCATAGGCCATTTTTGTGCCTGGCGCGAAGCCAAGTGGGAAAGGGTGCTGTCGAGGCTGAAGGCAGCAGGAAAGCCCGCAGCCCCAAGGTCTGTGGGGCTACGCAAGCGGTTCCCAAAGAGCTTTAGAACAAGGCATAGTTTTCCCTGCTGGCTCTTTGGGCGGGGGACCCATCTCCAGTCGTATGGCTATTTTTATGCCTGGCGCGTTGCGTAGTGGGAAAGGGTGGCTTTGAGGCTGAAGGCAGCAGGAAAGCCTGCAGCCCCCAGGTCTGTGGGGCTACGCAAGCGGTTCCCAAAGAGCTTTAGAACAAGGCATAGTTTTCCCTGCTGGCTCTTTGGGCGGGGGACCCATCTCCAGCCGTATGGCCATTTTTGTGCCTGGCCCGGCGCAAAGTGGGAAAGGGTGGCTTTGAGGCTGAAGGCAGCAGGAAAGCCCGCAGCCCCCAGGTCTGTGGGGCTACGCAAGCGGTTCCCAAAGAGCTTTAGAACAAGGCATAGTTTTCCCTGCTGGCTCTTTGGGCATGGGACCCATCTCCACCCATAGGCCATTTTTGTGCCTGATAGGGCGCCAAGTGGGAAAGGGTGGTGTCGAGGCTGAAGGCAGCAGCAAAGCCTGCAGCCCCCAGGTCTGTGGGGCTACGCAAGCGGTTCCCAAAGAGCTTTAGAACAAGGCATAGTTTTCCCTGCTGGCTCTTTGGGCATGGGACCCATCTCCAGCCGTATGGCCATTTTTGTCCCTGGCCCGGCGCCAAGTGGGAAAGGGTGGCTTTGAGGCTGAAGGCAGCAGGAAAGCCCGCAGCCCCCAGGTCTGTGGGGCTACGCAAGCGGTTCCCAAAGAGCTTTAGAACAAGGCATAGTTTTCCCTGCTCGCTCTTTGGGCGGGGGACCCATCTCCAGCCATATGGCCATTTTTGTGCCTGGCGAAGCCCCAAGTGCGAAAGGGTGGCTTTGAGGCTGAAGGCAGCAGGAAAGCCCGCAGCCCCCAGGTCTGTGGGGCTACGCAAGCGGTTCCCAAAGAGCTTTAGAACAAGGCATAGTTTTCCCTGCTGGCTCTTTTGGCAGGGGACCCATCTCCAGCCGTATGGCCATTTTTGTGCCTGGCGCGGCGCCAAGTGGGAAAGGGTGGCTTTGAGACTGAAGGCAGCAGGAAAGCCCGCAGCCCCCAGGTCTGTGGGGCTACGCAAGCGGTTCCCAAAGAGCTTTAGAACAAGGCATAGTTTTCCCTGCTGGCTCTCTGGGCGGGGGACCCATCTCCAGCCATAGGCCATTTTTGTGCCTGGCCCGGCGCCCAGTGGGAAAGGGTGGCTTTGAGGCTTGAAGGCAGCAGGAAAGCCCGCAGCCCCCAGGTGTGTGGGGCTACGCAAGCGGTTCCCAAAGAGCTTTAGAACAAGGCATAATTTTCCCTGCTGGCTCTTTGGGCGGGGTACCCATCTCCAGCCATATGGCCATTTTTGTGCCTGGCGCAGCGCCAAGTGGGAAAGGGTGGTTTTGAGGCTGAAGGCAGCAGCAAAGCCTGCAGCCCCCAGGTCTGTGGGGCTACGCAAGCGGTTCCCAAAGAGCTTTACAACAAGGCATAGTTTTCCCTGCTGGCTCTTTGGGCGGGGGACCCATCTCCAGCCGTATGGCCATTTTTTTGCCTGGCCAGGGGCCAAGTGGGAAAGGGTGGTTTTGAGGCTGAAGGCAGCAGGAAAGCCCGCAGCCCCCACGTGTGTGGGGCTACGCAAGCGGTTCCCAAAGAGCTTTAGAACAAGGCATAGTTTTCCCTGCTGGCTCTTTGGGCATGGGACCCATCTCCAGCCATAGGCCATTTTTGTGCCTGATAGGGCGCCAAGTGGGAAAGGGTGGTGTCGAGGCTGAAGGCAGCAGGAAAGCCCGCAGCCCCCAGGTCTGTGGGGCTACGCAAGCGGTTCCCAAAGAGCTTTAGAACAAGGCATAATTTTCCCTGCTGGCTCTTTGGGCGGGGGACCCATCTCCAGCCGTACGGCCATTTTTGTGCCTGGCGCGGCGCCAAGAGGGAAAGGGTGGTGTCGAGGCTAAAGGCAGCAGGAAAGCCCGCAGCCCCCAGGTCTGTGGAGCTACGCAAGCAGTTCCCAAAGAGCTTTAGAACAAGGCATAGTTTTCCCTGCTGGCTCTTTGGGCGGGGGACCCATCTCCAGCCGTATGGCCATTTTTGTGCATGGCGCAGCGCCAAGTGGGAAAGGGTGGCTTTGAGGCTGAAGGCAGCAGCAAAGCCTGCAGCCCCCAGGTCTGTGGGGCTACGCAAGCGGTTCCCAAAGAGCTTTAGAACAAGGCATAGTTTTCCCTGCTGGCTCTTTGGGCATGGGACCCATCTCCACCCATAGGCCATTTTTGTGCCTAATAGGGCGCCAAGTGGGAAAGGGTGGCTTTGACTAAAGACAGCAGGAAAGCCTGCAGCCCCCAGGTCTGTGGGGCTACGCAAGCGGTTCCCAAAGAGCTTTAGAACAAGGCATAGTTTTCCCTGCTGGCTCTTTGGGTGGGGGACCCATCTCCAGCCGTATGGCTATTTTTGTGCCTGACGCGGTGCGTAGTGGCATAGGGTGGTTTTGAGGCTGAAGGCAGCAGGAAAGCCCGCAGCCCCCACGTCTGTGGGGCCAAGCAAGCGGTTCCCAAAGAGCTTTAGAACAAGGCATAGTTTTCCCTGCTGGCTCTTTGGGCGGGGGACCCATCTCCAGCCGTATGGCCATTTTTGTGCCTGGCGCGGTGCGTAGTGGGAAAGGGTGGTTTTGACGCTGAAGGCAGCAGGAAAGCCCGCAGCCCCGAGGTCTGTGGGGCTACGCAAGCGGTTCACCAAAGAGCTTTAGAACAAGGCATATTTTTCCCTGCTGGCTCTTTGGGCGGGGGACCCATCTCCAGCCGTATGGCCATTTTTGTGCCTGGCGCAGTGCGTAGTGGAAAAGGGTGGCTTTGAGGTTGAAGGCAGCAGGAAAGCCTGCAGCCCCCAGGTCTGTGGGGCCAAGCAAGCGGTTCCCAAAGAGCTTTAGAACAAGGCATAGTTTTCCCTGATGGCTCTTTGGGCATGGGACCCATCTCCAGCCATAGGCCATTTTTGTGCCTGATAGGGCGCCAAGTGGGAAAGGGTGGCTTTGAGGCTGAAGGCAGCAGGAAAGCCTGCAGCCCCAGGTCTGTGGGGCTACGCAAGCGGTTCCCAAAGAGCTTCAGAACAAGGCATAGTTTTCCCTGCTGGCTCTTTGGGCATGGGACCCATCTCCAGCCATAGGCCATTTTTCTGCCTGGCGCGGTGCCAAGTGGGAAAGGGTGGTGTCGAGTCTGAAGGCAGCAGGAAAGCCTGCAGCCCCCAGGTCTGTGGGGCTACGCAAGCGGTTCCCAAAGAGCTTTAGAACAAGGCATAGTTTTCCCTGCTGGGTCTTTGGGCATGGGACCCATCTCCAGCCATAGGCCATTTTTGTGCCTGATGCGGCGCCAAGTGGGAAAGGGTGGCTTTGAGGCTGAAGGCAGCAGGAAAGCCCGCAGCCCCCAGGTCTGTGCAGCTACGCAAGCGGTTCCCAAAGAGCTTTAGAACAAGGCATAGTTTTCCCTGCTGGCTCTCTGGGCGGGGGACCCATCTCCAGCCGTATGGCCATTTTTGTGCCTAGCGCGACGCCAAGTGGGAAAGGGTGGCTTTGAGGCTGAAGGCAGCAGCAAAGCCTGCAGCCCCCAGGTCTGTGGGGCTATGCAAGCGGTTCCCAAAGAGCTTTAGAACAAGGCATAGTTTTCCCTGCTGGGTCTTTGGGCATGGGACCCATCTCCAGCCATAGGCCATTTTTGTGCCTGGCGCGACGCCAAGTGGGAAAGGGTGGCTTTGAGGCTGAAGGCAGCAGGAAAGCCCACACCCCCAGGTCTGTGGGGCTACGCAAGCGGTTCCCAAAGAGCTTTAGAAAAAGGCATAGTTTTCCCTGCTGGCTCTTTGGGCGGGGGACCCATCTCCAGCCGTATGGCCATTTTTGTGCTTGGCGCGGCGCCAAGTGGGAAAGGGTGGTGTCGAGGCTGAAGGCAGCAGGAAAGCCCACAGCCCCCAGGTCTGTGGGGCTACGCAAGTGGTTCCCAAAGAGCTTTAGAACAAGGCATAGTTTTCCCTGCTAGCTCTTTGGGCGGGGGACCCATCTCCAGCCGTATGGCCATTTTTGTGCCTAGCGCGGTGCGTAGTGGGAAAGGGTGGTTTTGAGGCTGAAGGCAGCAGGAAAGCCTGCAGCCCCCAGGTCTGTGGGGCTACGCAAGCGGTTCCCAAAGAGCTTTAGAACAAGGCATAGTTTTCCCTGCTGGCTCTTTGGGCGGGGGACCCATCTCCAGCCGTATGGCCATTTTTGTGCCTGGCCCGGCGCAAAGTGGGAAAGGGTGGCTTTGAGGCTGAAGGCAGCAGGAAAGCCCGCAGCCCCCAGGTCTGTGCGGCTACGCAAGCGGTTCCCAAAGAGCTTTAGAACAAGGCATAGTTTTCCCTGCTGGCTCTTTGGGTGGGGGACCCATCTCCAGCCGTACGGCCATTTTTGTGCCTGGCGCGGCGCCAAGAGGGAAAGGGTGGTGTCGAGGCTAAAGGCAGCAGGAAAGCCCGCAGCCCCCAGGTCTGTGGGGCTACGCAAGCGGTTCCCAAAGAGCTTTAGAACAAGGCATAGTTTTCCCTGCTGGCTCTTTGGGCATGGGACCCATCTCCACCCATAGGCCATTTTTGTGCCTGATAGGGCGCCAAGTGGGAAAGGGTGGCTTTGAGGCTGAAGGCAGCAGGAAAGCCCGCAGTCCCCAGGTCTGTGGGGCTACGCAAGCGGTTCCCAAAGAGCTTTAGAACAAGGCATAGTTTTCCCTGCTGGCTCTTTGGGCGGGGGACCCATCTCCAGCCGTATGGCCATTTTTGTGCCTGATAGGGCGCCAAGTGTGAAAGGGTGGTGTCGAGGCTGAAGGCAGCAGCAAAGCCTGCAGCCCCCAGGTCTGTGGGGCTACGCAAGCGGTTCCCAAAGAGCTTTAGAACAAGGCATAGTTTTCCCTGCTGGCTCTTTGGGCATGGGACCCATCTCCAGCCGTATGGCCATTTTTGTCCCTGGCCCGGCGCCAAGTGGGAAAGGGTGGCTTTGAGGCTGAAGGCAGCAGGAAAGCCCGCAGCCCCCAGGTCTGTGGGGCTACGCAAGCGGTTCCCAAAGAGCTTTAGAACAAGGCATAGTTTTCCCTGCTCGCTCTTTGGGCGGGGGACCCATCTCCAGCCATATGGCCATTTTTGTGCCTGGCGAAGCCCCAAGTGCGAAAGGGTGGCTTTGAGGCTGAAGGCAGCAGGAAAGCCCGCAGCCCCCAGGTCTGTGGGGCTACGCAAGCGGTTCCCAAAGAGCTTTAGAACAAGGCATAGTTTTCCCTGCTGGCTCTTTTGGCAGGGGACCCATCTCCAGCCGTATGGCCATTTTTGTGCCTGGCGCGGCGCCAAGTGGGAAAGGGTGGCTTTGAGACTGAAGGCAGCAGGAAAGCCCGCAGCCCCCAGGTCTGTGGGGCTACGCAAGCGGTTCCCAAAGAGCTTTAGAACAAGGCATAGTTTTCCCTGCTGGCTCTCTGGGCGGGGGACCCATCTCCAGCCATAGGCCATTTTTGTGCCTGGCCCGGCGCCCAGTGGGAAAGGGTGGCTTTGAGGCTTGAAGGCAGCAGGAAAGCCCGCAGCCCCCAGGTCTGTGGGGCTACGCAAGCGGTTCCCAAAGAGCTTTAGAACAAGGCATAATTTTCCCTGCTGGCTCTTTGGGCGGGGTACCCATCTCCAGCCATATGGCCATTTTTGTGCCTGGCGCAGCGCCAAGTGGGAAAGGGTGGTTTTGAGGCTGAAGGCAGCAGCAAAGCCTGCAGCCCCCAGGTCTGTGGGGCTACGCAAGCGGTTCCCAAAGAGCTTTACAACAAGGCATAGTTTTCCCTGCTGGCTCTTTGGGCGGGGGACCCATCTCCAGCCTTATGGCCATTTTTTTGCCTGGCCAGGGGCCAAGTGGGAAAGGGTGGTTTTGAGGCTGAAGGCAGCAGGAAAGCCCGCAGCCCCCACGTGTGTGGGGCTACGCAAGCGGTTCCCAAAGAGCTTTAGAACAAGGCATAGTTTTCCCTGCTGGCTCTTTGGGCATGGGACCCATCTCCAGCCATAGGCCATTTTTGTGCCTGATAGGGCGCCAAGTGGGAAAGGGTGGTGTCGAGGCTGAAGGCAGCAGGAAAGCCCGCAGCCCCCAGGTCTGTGGGGCTACGCAAGCGGTTCCCAAAGAGCTTTAGAACAAGGCATAATTTTCCCTGCTGGCTCTTTGGGCGGGGGACCCATCTCCAGCCGTACGGCCATTTTTGTGCCTGGCGCGGCGCCAAGAGGGAAAGGGTGGTGTCGAGGCTAAAGGCAGCAGGAAAGCCCGCAGCCCCCAGGTCTGTGGAGCTACGCAAGCAGTTCCCAAAGAGCTTTAGAACAAGGCATAGTTTTCCCTGCTGGCTCTTTGGGCGGGGGACCCATCTCCAGCCGTATGGCCATTTTTGTGCATGGCGCAGCGCCAAGTGGGAAAGGGTGGCTTTGAGGCTGAAGGCAGCAGCAAAGCCTGCAGCCCCCAGGTCTGTGGGGCTACGCAAGCGGTTCCCAAAGAGCTTTAGAACAAGGCATAGTTTTCCCTGCTGGCTCTTTGGGCATGGGACCCATCTCCACCCATAGGCCATTTTTGTGCCTAATAGGGCGCCAAGTGGGAAAGGGTGGCTTTGACTAAAGACAGCAGGAAAGCCTGCAGCCCCCAGGTCTGTGGGGCTACGCAAGCGGTTCCCAAAGAGCTTTAGAACAAGGCATAGTTTTCCCTGCTGGCTCTTTGGGTGGGGGACCCATCTCCAGCCGTATGGCTATTTTTGTGCCTGACGCGGTGCGTAGTGGCATAGGGTGGTTTTGAGGCTGAAGGCAGCAGGAAAGCCCGCAGCCCCCACGTCTGTGGGGCCAAGCAAGCGGTTCCCAAAGAGCTTTAGAACAAGGCATAGTTTTCCCTGCTGGCTCTTTGGGCGGGGGACCCATCTCCAGCCGTATGGCCATTTTTGTGCCTGGCGCGGTGCGTAGTGGGAAAGGGTGGTTTTGACGCTGAAGGCAGCAGGAAAGCCCGCAGCCCCCAGGTCTGTGGGGCTACGCAAGCGGTTCACCAAAGAGCTTTAGAACAAGGCATATTTTTCCCTGCTGGCTCTTTGGGCGGGGGACCCATCTCCAGCCGTATGGCCATTTTTGTGCCTGGCGCAGTGCGTAGTGGAAAAGGGTGGCTTTGAGGTTGAAGGCAGCAGGAAAGCCTGCAGCCCCCAGGTCTGTGGGGCCAAGCAAGCGGTTCCCAAAGAGCTTTAGAACAAGGCATAGTTTTCCCTGCTGGCTCTTTGGGCATGGGACCCATCTCCAGCCATAGGCCATTTTTGTGCCTGATAGGGCGCCAAGTGGGAAAGGGTGGCTTTGAGGCTGAAGGCAGCAGGAAAGCCTGCAGCCCCAGGTCTGTGGGGCTACGCAAGCGGTTCCCAAAGAGCTTCAGAACAAGGCATAGTTTTCCCTGCTGGCTCTTTGGGCATGGGACCCATCTCCAGCCATAGGCCATTTTTCTGCCTGGCGCGGTGCCAAGTGGGAAAGGGTGGTGTCGAGTCTGAAGGCAGCAGGAAAGCCTGCAGCCCCCAGGTCTGTGGGGCTACGCAAGCGGTTCCCAAAGAGCTTTAGAACAAGGCATAGTTTTCCCTGCTGGGTCTTTGGGCATGGGACCCATCTCCAGCCATAGGCCATTTTTGTGCCTGATGCGGCGCCAAGTGGGAAAGGGTGGCTTTGAGGCTGAAGGCAGCAGGAAAGCCCGCAGCCCCCAGGTCTGTGCGGCTACGCAAGCGGTTCCCAAAGAGCTTTAGAACAAGGCATAGTTTTCCCTGCTGGCTCTCTGGGCGGGGGACCCATCTCCAGCCGTATGGCCATTTTTGTGCCTAGCGCGACGCCAAGTGGGAAAGGGTGGCTTTGAGGCTGAAGGCAGCAGCAAAGCCTGCAGCCCCCAGGTCTGTGGGGCTACGCAAGCGGTTCCCAAAGAGCTTTAGAACAAGGCATAGTTTTCCCTGCTGGGTCTTTGGGCATGGGACCCATCTCCAGCCATAGGCCATTTTTGTGCCTGGCGCGACGCCAAGTGGGAAAGGGTGGCTTTGAGGCTGAAGGCAGCAGGAAAGCCCACACCCCCAGGTCTGTGGGGCTACGCAAGCGGTTCCCAAAGAGCTTTAGAAAAAGGCATAGTTTTCCCTGCTGGCTCTTTGGGCGGGGGACCCATCTCCAGCCGTATGGCCATTTTTGTGCTTGGCGCGGCGCCAAGTGGGAAAGGGTGGTGTCGAGGCTGAAGGCAGCAGGAAAGCCCACAGCCCCCAGGTCTGTGGGGCTACGCAAGTGGTTCCCAAAGAGCTTTAGAACAAGGCATAGTTTTCCCTGCTAGCTCTTTGGGCGGGGGACCCATCTCCAGCCGTATGGCCATTTTTGTGCCTAGCGCGGTGCGTAGTGGGAAAGGGTGGTTTTGAGGCTGAAGGCAGCAGGAAAGCCTGCAGCCCCCAGGTCTGTGGGGCCAAGCAAGCGGTTCCCAAAGAGCTTTAGAACAAGGCATAGTTTTCCCTGATGGCTCTTTGGGCATGGGACCCATCTCCAGGCATAGGCCATTTTTGTGCCTGATAGGGCGCCAAGTGGGAAAGGGTGGCTTTGAGGCTGAAGGCAGCAGGAAAGCCTGCAGCCCCCAGGTCTGTGGGGCTACGCAAGCGGTTCCCAAAGAGCTTTAGAACAAGGCATAGTTTTCCCTGCTGGCTCTTTGGACGGGGGACCCATTTCCAGCCGTATGGCCATTTTTGTGCCTGGCGCGGTGCGTAGTGGTAAAGGGTGGTTTTGACGCTGAAGGCAGCAGGAAAGCCCGCAGCCCCCAGGTCTGTGGGGCTACGCAAGCGGTTCCCAAAGAGCTTTAGAACAAGGCATAGTTTTCCCTGCTGGCTCTTTGGGCGGGGGACCCATCTCCAGCCGTATGGCCATTTTTGTGCCTGGCGCGGCGCCAAGTGGGAAAGGGTGGTTTTGAGGCTGAAGGCAGCAGCAAAGCCTGCAGCCCCCAGGTCTGTGGGGCTACGCAAGCGGTTCCCAAAGAGCTTTAGAACAAGGCATAGTTTTCCCTGCTGGCTCTTTGGGCATGGGACCCATCTCCAGCCATAGGCCATTTTTGTGCCTGGCGCGGCGCCAAGTGGGAAAGGGTGGCTTTGAGGCTGAAGGCAGCAGGAAAGCCTGCAGCCCCCAAGTCTCTGGGGCTACGCAAGCAGTTCCCAAAGAGCTTTAGAACAAGGCATAATTTTCCCTGCTGGCTCTCTGGGCGGGGGACCCATCTCCAGCCATAGGCCGTTTTTGTGCCTGGCGCGGTGCCAAGTGGGAAAGGGTGCTGTCGAGGCTGAAGGCAGCAGCAAAGCCTGCAGCCCCCAGGTCTGTGGGGCTATGCAAGCGGTTCCCAAAGAGCTTTAGAACAAGGCATAGTTTTCCCTGCTGGCTCTTTGGGCGGGGGACCCATCTCCAGTCGTATGGCTATTTTTATGCCTGGCGCGGTGCGTAGTGGGAAAGGGTGGTTTTGAGGCTGAAGGCAGCAGGAAAGCCCGCAGCCCCCAGGTCTTTGGGGCTACGCAAGCGGTTCCCAAAGAGCTTTAGAACAAGGCATAGTTTTCCCTGCTGGCTCTTTGGGCGGGGGACCCATCTCCAGCCGTATGGCCATTTTTGTGCCTGGCACGGCGCCAAGTGGGAAAGGGTGGTGTCGAGGCTGAAGGCAGCAGGAAAGCCCGCAGCCCCCAGGTCTGTGGGGCTACGCAAGCGGTTCCAAAAGAGCTTTAGAACAAGGCATAGTTTTCCCTGCTGGCTCTCTGGGCATGGGACCGATCTCCAGCCATAGGCCATTTTTTTACCTGATGGAGTGCCAAGTGGGAAAGGGTGGCTTTGAGGCTGAATGCAGCAGGAAAGCCTGCAGCCCCCAGGTCTGTGGGGCTACGCAAGCGGTTCCCAAAGAGCTTTAGAACAAGGCATAGTTTTCCTTGCTGGCTCTTTGGGCATGGGCCCCATCTCCAGCGATAGGCCATTTTTGTGCCTGATGCGGCGCCAAGTGGGAAAGGGTGGCTTTGAGGCTGAAGGCAGCAGGAAAGCCTGCAGCCCCCAGGTCTGTGCGGCTACGCAAGCGGTTCCCAAAGAGCTTTAGAACAAGGCAAAATTTTCCTTGCTGGCTCTCTGGGCGGGGGACCCATCTCCAGCCGTATGGCCATTTTTGTGCCTAGCGCGACGCCAAGTGGGAAAGGGTGGCTTTGAGGCTGAAGGCAGCAGCAAAGCCTGCAGCCCCCAGGTCTGTGGGGCTACGCAAGCGGTTCCCAAAGAGCTTTAGAACAAGGCATAGTTTTCCCTGCTGGCTCTTTGGGCATGGGACCCATCTACAGCCATAGGCCATTTTTGTGCTTGGCGCGACACCAAGTGGGAAAGGGTGGCTTTGAGGCTGAAGGCAGCAGGAAAGCCCGCAGCGCCAGGTCTGTGGGGCTGCGCAAGCGGTTCCCAAAGAGCTTTAGAACAAGGCATAATTTTCCTTGCTGGCTCTCTGGGCGGGGGACCCATCTCCAGCCATAGGCCATTTTTGTGCCTGGCGCGGCGCCAAGTGGGAAAGGGTGGTGTCGAGGCTGAAGGCAGCAGGAAAGCCCGCAGCCCCCAGGTCTGTGGGGCTACGCAAGCGGTTCCCAAAGAGCTTTAGAACAAGGCATAGTTTTCCCTGCTGGCTCTTTGGGCGGGGGACCCATCTCCAGCCGTATGGCCATTTTTGTGCCTGGCGCGGTGCGTAGTGGGAAAGGGTGGTTTTGAGGCTGAAGGCAGCAGGAAAGCCTGCAGCCCCCAGGTCTGTGGGGCCAAGCAAGCGGTTCCCAAAGAGCTTTAGAACAAGGCATAGTTTTCCCTGATGGCTCTTTGGGCATGGGACCCATCTCCAGCCATAGGCCATTTTTGTGCCTGATAGGGCGCCAAGTGGGAAAGGGTGGCTTTGAGGCTGAAGGCAGCAGGAAAGCCTGCAGCCCCCAGGTCTGTGGGGCTACGCAAGCGGTTCCCAAAGAGCTTTAGAACAAGGCATAGTTTTCCCTGCTGGCTCTTTGGACGGGGGACCCATTTCCAGCCGTATGGCCATTTTTGTGCCTGGCGCGGTGCGTAGTGGTAAAGGGTGGTTTTGACGCTGAAGGCAGCAGGAAAGCCCGCAGCCCCCAGGTCTGTGCGGCTACGCAAGCGGTTCCCAAAGAGCTTTAGAACAAGGCATAGTTTTCCCTGCTGGCTCTTTGGGCGGGGGACCCATCTCCAGCCGTATGGCCATTTTTGTGCCTGGCGCGGCGCCAAGTGGGAAAGGGTGGTTTTGAGGCTGAAGGCAGCAGCAAAGCCTGCAGCCCCCAGGTCTGTGGGGCCAAGCAAGCTGTTCCCAAAGAGCTTTAGAACAAGGCATAGTTTTCCCTGCTGGCTCTTTGGGCATGGGACCCATCTCCAGCCATAGGCCATTTTTGTGCCTGGCGCGGCGCCAAGTGGGAAAGGGTGGCTTTGAGGCTGAAGGCAGCAGCAAAGCCTGCAGGCCCCACGTCTGTGGGGCCACGCAAGCGGTTCCCAAAGAGCTTTAGAACAAGGCATAGTTTTCCTTGCTGGGTCTTTGGGCATGGGACCGATCTCCAGCCATAGGCCATTTTTTTGCCTGATGGAGTGCCAAGTGGGAAAGGGTGGCTTTGAGGCTGAAGGCAGCAGCAAAGCCTGCAGCCCCCAGGTCTGTGGGGCTACGCAAGCGGTTCCCAAAGAGCTTTAGAACAAGGCATAGTTTTCCTTGCTGGCTCTTTGGGCATGGGACCCATCTCCAGCCATAGGCCATTTTTGTGCCTGATGCGGCGCCAAGTGGGAAAGGGTGGCTTTGAGGCTGAAGGCAGCAGGAAAGCCCGCAGCCCCCAGGTCTGTGCGGCTACGCAAGCGGTTCCCAAAGAGCTTTAGAACAAGGCATAATTTTCCTTGCTGGCTCTCTGGGCGGGGGACCCATCTCCAGCCGTATGGCCATTTTTGTGCCTGGCGCGACGCCAAGTGGGAAAGGGTGGCTTTGAGGCTGAAGGCAGCAGCAAAGCCCGCAGCCCCCAGGTCTGTGGGGCTACGCAAGCGGTTCCCAAAGAGCTTTAGAACAAGGCATAGTTTTCCCTGCTGGCTCTTTGGGCGGGGGACCCATCTCCAGCCATAGGCCATTTTTGTGCCTGGCGCGACGCCAAGTGGGAAAGGGTGGCTTTGAGGCTGAAGGCAGCAGGAAAGCCCGCAGCGCCAGGTCTGTGCGGTTACGCAAGCGGTTCCCAAAGAGCTTTAGAACAAGGCATAGTTTTCCCTGCTTGTTCTTTGGGCGGGGGACCCATCTCCAGCCGTATGGCCATTTTTGTGCCTGGCGCGGCGCCAAGTGGGAATGGGTGGTGTCGAGTCTGAAGGCAGCAGGAAAGCCTGCAGCCCCCAGGTCTGTGGGGCCAAGCAAGCTGTTCCCAAAGAGCTTTAGAACAAGGCATAGTTTTCCCTGCTGGCTCTTTGGGCATGGGACCCATCTCCAGCCATAGGCCATTTTTGTGCCTGGCGCGGCGCCAAGTGGGAAAGGGTGGCTTTGAGGCTGAAGGCAGCAGCAAAGCCTGCAGGCCCCACGTCTGTGGGGCCACGCAAGCGGTTCCCAAAGAGCTTTAGAACAAGGCATAGTTTTCCTTGCTGGGTCTTTGGGCATGGGACCGATCTCCAGCCATAGGCCATTTTTTTGCCTGATGGAGTGCCAAGTGGGAAAGGGTGGCTTTGAGGCTGAAGGCAGCAGCAAAGCCTGCAGCCCCCAGGTCTGTGGGGCTACGCAAGCGGTTCCCAAAGAGCTTTAGAACAAGGCATAGTTTTCCTTGCTGGCTCTTTGGGCATGGGACCCATCTCCAGCCATAGGCCATTTTTGTGCCTGATGCGGCGCCAAGTGGGAAAGGGTGGCTTTGAGGCTGAAGGCAGCAGGAAAGCCCGCAGTCCCCAGGTCTGTGCGGCTACGCAAGCGGTTCCCAAAGAGCTTTAGAACAAGGCATAATTTTCCTTGCTGGCTCTCTGGGCGGGGGACCCATCTCCAGCCGTATGGCCATTTTTGTGCCTAGCGCGACGCCAAGTGGGAAAGGGTGGCTTTGAGGCTGAAGGCAGCAGCAAAGCCCGCAGCCCCCAGGTCTGTGGGGCTACGCAAGCGGTTCCCAAAGAGCTTTAGAACAAGGCATAGTTTTCCCTGCTGGCTCTTTGGGCGGGGGACCCATCCCCAGTCGTATGGCTATTTCTATGCCTAGCGCGGTGCGTAGTGGGAAAGGGTGGTTTTGAGGCTGAAGGCAGCAGGAAAGCCCGCAGCCCCCAGGTCTGTGGGACTACGCAAGCAGTTCCCAAAGAGCTTTAGAACAAGGCATAATTTTCCCTGCTGTCTCTTTGGGCGGGGGACCCATCTCCAGCCATAGGCCATTTTTGTGCCTGGCGCGGCGCCAAGTGGGAAAGGGTGGCTTTGAGGCTGAAGTCAGCAGGAAAGCCTGCAGCCCCCAGGTCTGTGGGGCCAAGCAAGCGGTTCCCAAAGAGCTTTAGAACAAGGCATAGTTTTCCCTGATGGCTCTTTGGGCATGGGACCCATCTCCAGCCATAGGCCATTTTTGTGCCTGATAGGGCGCCAAGTGGGAAAGGGTGGCTTTGAGGCTGAAGGCAGCAGGAAAGCCTGCAGCCCCCAGGTCTGTGGGGCTACGCAAGCGGTTCCCAAAGAGCTTTAGAACAAGGCATAGTTTTCCCTGCTGGCTCTTTGGACGGGGAACCCATTTCCAGCCGTATGGCCATTTTTGTGCCTGGCCCGGCGCCAAGTGGGAAAGGGTGGTTTTGAGGCTGAAGGCAGCAGCAAAGCCTGCAGCCCCCAGGTCTGTGGGACAACGCAAGCGGTTCCCAAAGAGCTTTAGAACAAGGCATAGTTTTCCCTGCTGGCTCTTTGGGCATGGGACCCATCTCCAGCCATAGGCCATTTTCGTGCCTGGCGCGACGCCAAGTGTGAAAGGGTGCTGTCGAGGCTGAAGGCAGCAGCAAAGCCTGCAGCCCCCAGGTCTGTGGGGCTATGCAAGAGGTTGCCAAAGATCTTTAGAACAAGGCATAGTTTTCCTTGCTGGGTCTTTGGGCATGGGACCCATCTCCAGCCATAGGCCATTTTTGTGCCTGATGCGGTGCCAAGTGTGAAAGGGTGGCTTTGAGGCTGAAGGCAGCAGGAAAGCCTGCAGCCCCCAGGTCTGTGGGGCTATGGAAGCGGTTCCCAAAGAGCTTTAGAACAAGGCATAGTTTTCCCTGCTGGCTCTTTGGGCGGGGGACCCATCTCCAGCCGTATGGCCATTTTTGTGCCTGGCGCGGTGCGTAGTGGGAAAGGGTGGTTTTGAGGCTGAAGGCAGCAGGAAAGCCTGCAGCCCCCAGGTCTGTGGGGCCAAGCAAGCGGTTCCCAAAGAGCTTTAGAACAAGGCATAGTTTTCCCTGATGGCTCTTTGGGCATGGGACCCATCTCCAGCCATAGGCCATTTTTGTGCCTGATAGGGCGCCAAGTGGGAAAGGGTGGCTTTGAGGCTGAAGGCAGCAGGAAAGCCTGCAGCCCCCAGGTCTGTGGGGCTACGCAAGCGGTTCCCAAAGAGCTTTAGAACAAGGCATAGTTTTCCCTGCTGGCTCTTTGGACGGGGGACCCATTTCCAGCCGTATGGCCATTTTTGTGCCTGGCGCGGTGCGTAGTGGTAAAGGGTGGTTTTGACGCTGAAGGCAGCAGGAAAGCCCGCAGCCCCCAGGTCTGTGCGGCTACGCAAGCGGTTCCCAAAGAGCTTTAGAACAAGGCATAGTTTTCCCTGCTGGCTCTTTGGGCGGGGGACCCATCTCCAGCCGTATGGCCATTTTTGTGCCTGGCGCGGCGCCAAGTGGGAAAGGGTGGTTTTGAGGCTGAAGGCAGCAGCAAAGCCTGCAGCCCCCAGGTCTGTGGGGCCAAGCAAGCTGTTCCCAAAGAGCTTTAGAACAAGGCATAGTTTTCCCTGCTGGCTCTTTGGGCATGGGACCCATCTCCAGCCATAGGCCATTTTTGTGCCTGGCGCGGCGCCAAGTGGGAAAGGGTGGCTTTGAGGCTGAAGGCAGCAGCAAAGCCTGCAGGCCCCACGTCTGTGGGGCCACGCAAGCGGTTCCCAAAGAGCTTTAGAACAAGGCATAGTTTTCCTTGCTGGGTCTTTGGGCATGGGACCGATCTCCAGCCATAGGCCATTTTTTTGCCTGATGGAGTGCCAAGTGGGAAAGGGTGGCTTTGAGGCTGAAGGCAGCAGCAAAGCCTGCAGCCCCCAGGTCTGTGGGGCTACGCAAGCGGTTCCCAAAGAGCTTTAGAACAAGGCATAGTTTTCCTTGCTGGCTCTTTGGGCATGGGACCCATCTCCAGCCATAGGCCATTTTTGTGCCTGATGCGGCGCCAAGTGGGAAAGGGTGGCTTTGAGGCTGAAGGCAGCAGGAAAGCCCGCAGCCCCCAGGTCTGTGCGGCTACGCAAGCGGTTCCCAAAGAGCTTTAGAACAAGGCATAATTTTCCTTGCTGGCTCTCTGGGCGGGGGACCCATCTCCAGCCGTATGGCCATTTTTGTGCCTGGCGCGACGCCAAGTGGGAAAGGGTGGCTTTGAGGCTGAAGGCAGCAGCAAAGCCCGCAGCCCCCAGGTCTGTGGGGCTACGCAAGCGGTTCCCAAAGAGCTTTAGAACAAGGCATAGTTTTCCCTGCTGGCTCTTTGGGCGGGGGACCCATCTCCAGCCATAGGCCATTTTTGTGCCTGGCGCGACGCCAAGTGGGAAAGGGTGGCTTTGAGGCTGAAGGCAGCAGGAAAGCCCGCAGCGCCAGGTCTGTGCGGTTACGCAAGCGGTTCCCAAAGAGCTTTAGAACAAGGCATAGTTTTCCCTGCTTGTTCTTTGGGCGGGGGACCCATCTCCAGCCGTATGGCCATTTTTGTGCCTGGCGCGGCGCCAAGTGGGAATGGGTGGTGTCGAGTCTGAAGGCAGCAGGAAAGCCTGCAGCCCCCAGGTCTGTGGGGCCAAGCAAGCTGTTCCCAAAGAGCTTTAGAACAAGGCATAGTTTTCCCTGCTGGCTCTTTGGGCATGGGACCCATCTCCAGCCATAGGCCATTTTTGTGCCTGGCGCGGCGCCAAGTGGGAAAGGGTGGCTTTGAGGCTGAAGGCAGCAGCAAAGCCTGCAGGCCCCACGTCTGTGGGGCCACGCAAGCGGTTCCCAAAGAGCTTTAGAACAAGGCATAGTTTTCCTTGCTGGGTCTTTGGGCATGGGACCGATCTCCAGCCATAGGCCATTTTTTTGCCTGATGGAGTGCCAAGTGGGAAAGGGTGGCTTTGAGGCTGAAGGCAGCAGCAAAGCCTGCAGCCCCCAGGTCTGTGGGGCTACGCAAGCGGTTCCCAAAGAGCTTTAGAACAAGGCATAGTTTTCCTTGCTGGCTCTTTGGGCATGGGACCCATCTCCAGCCATAGGCCATTTTTGTGCCTGATGCGGCGCCAAGTGGGAAAGGGTGGCTTTGAGGCTGAAGGCAGCAGGAAAGCCCGCAGTCCCCAGGTCTGTGCGGCTACGCAAGCGGTTCCCAAAGAGCTTTAGAACAAGGCATAATTTTCCTTGCTGGCTCTCTGGGCGGGGGACCCATCTCCAGCCGTATGGCCATTTTTGTGCCTAGCGCGACGCCAAGTGGGAAAGGGTGGCTTTGAGGCTGAAGGCAGCAGCAAAGCCCGCAGCCCCCAGGTCTGTGGGGCTACGCAAGCGGTTCCCAAAGAGCTTTAGAACAAGGCATAGTTTTCCCTGCTGGCTCTTTGGGCGGGGGACCCATCCCCAGTCGTATGGCTATTTCTATGCCTAGCGCGGTGCGTAGTGGGAAAGGGTGGTTTTGAGGCTGAAGGCAGCAGGAAAGCCCGCAGCCCCCAGGTCTGTGGGACTACGCAAGCAGTTCCCAAAGAGCTTTAGAACAAGGCATAATTTTCCCTGCTGTCTCTTTGGGCGGGGGACCCATCTCCAGCCATAGGCCATTTTTGTGCCTGGCGCGGCGCCAAGTGGGAAAGGGTGGCTTTGAGGCTGAAGTCAGCAGGAAAGCCTGCAGCCCCCAGGTCTGTGGGGCCAAGCAAGCGGTTCCCAAAGAGCTTTAGAACAAGGCATAGTTTTCCCTGATGGCTCTTTGGGCATGGGACCCATCTCCAGCCATAGGCCATTTTTGTGCCTGATAGGGCGCCAAGTGGGAAAGGGTGGCTTTGAGGCTGAAGGCAGCAGGAAAGCCTGCAGCCCCCAGGTCTGTGGGGCTACGCAAGCGGTTCCCAAAGAGCTTTAGAACAAGGCATAGTTTTCCCTGCTGGCTCTTTGGACGGGGAACCCATTTCCAGCCGTATGGCCATTTTTGTGCCTGGCCCGGCGCCAAGTGGGAAAGGGTGGTTTTGAGGCTGAAGGCAGCAGCAAAGCCTGCAGCCCCCAGGTCTGTGGGACAACGCAAGCGGTTCCCAAAGAGCTTTAGAACAAGGCATAGTTTTCCCTGCTGGCTCTTTGGGCATGGGACCCATCTCCAGCCATAGGCCATTTTCGTGCCTGGCGCGACGCCAAGTGTGAAAGGGTGCTGTCGAGGCTGAAGGCAGCAGCAAAGCCTGCAGCCCCCAGGTCTGTGGGGCTATGCAAGAGGTTGCCAAAGATCTTTAGAACAAGGCATAGTTTTCCTTGCTGGGTCTTTGGGCATGGGACCCATCTCCAGCCATAGGCCATTTTTGTGCCTGATGCGGTGCCAAGTGTGAAAGGGTGGCTTTGAGGCTGAAGGCAGCAGGAAAGCCTGCAGCCCCCAGGTCTGTGGGGCTATGGAAGCGGTTCCCAAAGAGCTTTAGAACAAGGCATAGTTTTCCCTGCTGGCTCTTTGGGCGGGGGACCCATCTCCAGCCATATGGCCATTTTTATGCCTGGCGAAGCGCCAAGTGGGAAAGGGTGTTGTCGAGGCTGAAGGCAGCAGGAAAGCCCGCAGCCCCCAGGTCTGTAGGGCTACGCAAGCGGTTCCCAAAGAGCTTTAGAACAAGGCATAGTTTTACCTGCTGGCTCTTTTGGCAGGGGACCCATCTCCAGCCGTATGGCCATTTTTGTGCCTGGCGCGGCGCCAAGTGGGAAAGGGTTGTTTTGAGGCTGAAGGCGTCACGAAAGCCTGCCGTCCGAGGGTTTCTTAATGCCTTTTCTTAATGATGTCTCCACAGTGTGAAGTTTTGCAGGATTTGAAAAAGTAATAGACACAGTGAAATTGAGTCTATTGGAAACTTCCATACTTTTCCCTCCCTCTAAAATCTCTGCTGTCCTGTAGTATCCACTGCCTGCAACTGCTGTTGCAGGAGCAGCCAGATTGGTATCAAATTTAGAAAAAAGGGACATTATTAAGAGGATTCACTCGCCTTATTTTTCACCGGTGTGGCCAGTAAAGAAACCAAAAAGGCAATGGCGTTTCACAGTATATTACGGAAAATTAAACGCCAACACTGCACCTCTGACCGCTGCTGTTCCGAATATCGCGGAAATTGTGACAATGATAAAAGGAGCTGCCCATCCTTGCAGGGTTGCCTTAGATTTTAAAGACATATTTTTTTATGATTCTCCTCCTTGAGCAGGACAAAGCGCAGTTTGCATTCACATGGAAAGGAGTCCAATATACCTTTAACCGCTTTCCGCAAGGATACAAACATTCCCCCACTATTGCCCATAATGCTTTGGCTAAAGTGCTATCAGAGATTCCTGTTTCACAGGGATGTACAGTATACCAATATATTATTGATGACATCTTAATAGGGGAGAGAACCAAGAAAGTGTACAAGACATGATGAAAACATCCGAAAAACATTATCAGATTTGGGATTGGAAATTCCCGACTCAAAGTGTCAGGGACCCGCACAGGAAGTTAAATTCCTGGGGGTCTGGTGGATTAAGGGAGCTGCTTCTGTCCCTCAGGATACCCTGAAAAAATAGAACATGGACAGAATCCTTCCAGCACGAAGGAGTTACAGCAAGTCCTGGGAACTTTAAGTTATTAGCGTAAACACATCCCTGGCTTTTCCATCATTGCTCGCCCCCTTTATTGTTTGCTCAAAAAAGGTAAATCCTGGGAGTCGACTGAACAACACACTAATGCACTAGAATTGCTAATAAAAGAGCTAAGGTTATTCCAACAACTTGGCCCCATACATCCAACTGACCCTGTCCATGTAGAATGGGGGCTCAGTGAACATGGTTCCCGTTGTAATTTATGCCAGAAGGGACCAGCAGGACCGGAGAGACCATTAGAATTTAGCTCTCACGCCTTTAATGATACTGAGAGCAGCTATTCAGACCTGGAGAAGGGTTTACTGTCCCTGGTGCGAGCATTGCAACGAGCAGAGCAGATAAGGAGAGAACAGAGCGTGATTGTTCGGGGCCCTTTTCGACTCCTAGATGTGGTCCGTAAAGGGACAGCACCGCCAGCTGGCATTGCCCAGAAACCCACAGTTCGAAAGTGGTATGCTTATTTAGAAGGCATTAATGATATCATGCCAATCTCTGAAGGTAGTATCAAAGTATCCATGCTCCAGAAGGATAGAGATGGTGCCCTATTGTTCCAATCCCCACCAAACAGACCATCTCCAATCCAAGAAGCACCTCCTCTGAAAGCAGGCAGTGATCTTACAGGAGTGTGGTTTACTGGTGTGTCATCTCACCGTGAGAACAGTAAGTGGAAATACAAGGCCGTAGCACTGGAAGTAGCAACGGGGGAAAGAGCAATTGAAACAGGAGAAGGTAGGGCACAAGTAGGGGAACTCAGAGCCGTCCTACTAGCTGCACAACATGGAGCTACTTACATTTACACTGACTCATATGCTGTTTTTAAAGGAGCCACTGAATGGCTAGGACACTGGGCAGCCAATGATTGGCAGGTGAATAGAGTCCCAATCTGGGAGACAGACAGTTGGAAGCAACTGTTGGAAATAGGAGGACAGAGACCATTGCACATTGCTTGGGTAAAAGGCCACGATCGTTCAAACTCGATCACTGCTCAGTTCAACCAACAGGTAGATAGCCTCACGCGGCTACAACAAATTGACACTGTAGATGATGGTCGGGAATGGTTACATATTAAGCCTGGCCATACAGGCCGTGCTGATCTGTATCAGGAAGGTCTAGCCCGGGGGTGGCCTGTGTCGGTTAAGCTGTGCGAACAAGTAGTAACTGCCTGGTCACAATGTCGCCTACGACTCAGCAAAGATCATCCGAGTAAGGCGCCTCCCTTACACATGCGGGACAAGAAAATGTTGTGGCATTCATGGCAGATTGATTATATTGGGCCCTTGAGATCATCAGGTGGGAAAAGATATGTCCTAGTCGGAGTGGAGATTATCTCCAGCCTCAGTATGGCCACTGGCTTCAAATCAGCTGCTGGGGACAACACAGTGAAAGGCCTAAAAGGGTGGTTCAGCACACTTCCCCTTCCCGAGGAAATCCAAAGTGATAACGGTTCACACTTTACCGCTACAGTGGTACAAGATTGGGCCAAAGAAGAAGGGATTCGATGGGTATTTCATACTCCCTATTATCCTCAGGCTAATGGCATTGTTGAATGCACCAACGGATTGGTTAAGCGTTTTGCAAAAACTCATAAATCATAAGGGAAGGTGAAGAAGGCACCTTGCCCACCGAAATTCGAAAAGTAATATGGGATAACGCAATTGAATTTGAGAGAAAATTTCAATCCTGGTGGTATCTGGTTAATTTCACCTACGATCCCACTGAGAGCAAAGCCACAGCTTTTGTCTTAACGATACGCAATGCCTCAGTATCCACCATATACCCAATCATCGCACTGGGGTTGAATCACCAAGGAGCTCTACTCTATCCAACACAGCACAGAGGTTGGGCACGACAAAATGAGACTAAATGGCAAACTGCTGATGTTGACGCATGCGTTTCACGAGACCAACAAGGATTCATTTGTGAGAGTAATACTCTCAAAGCACAAGACCTTTGTCTTGACACCAACCAGAATGCTTGTCACTTTGAGACACATCCCGATGAAACCCCAGAGACTGTGCTTGACTATATTGGGAAAGGGTGCGTTAGCATGAGGTCTCCCTGTAGTCTTGTATTATAGACGAGAAAGGCTTGAGACCATGGCCACTCTGGGTCTCTTTGACTACAAACAACAGGGAATAAAAAGGTGAAACTGAATAGCATCAATTCCATCTGCCAATTCGTCATTTTAGAATTTGGGCCTCCAAATAGCCATACATCATAAAAGTAGTATTATTGCCAGGTTCAATGTCAGGATTCCCTGGAGACATTCAAAGGTAGCGTAGGCCAATCCGTCTGTACAGCTCATCCAAGGTTCCTGTAAGACATAAAGGAAAAGAAAATCTGCTCGGTCTTATTCGACCGACGGGGTTAAAAAGAAGGTGCGGTCCACCGGGTGCTGATCCGGTGTATCTTCCCTGAACAATCCTTGGCTTCCCATGCATAGGGATTTTTGGGAGTAGCTAGCACCATTGGCACCGTCCCATTTTGAGGCATTTTCACTAGCACAGGTAGTCCAGGGTGAAATCTTCCGGGGTATTTTCCCGGTTCATTGGCAGCCTTTGGCGAGATAATATTGGCAGGTACACAGAAAGCTTTCATTTTAGGACAGCCGTCTCCACTCCATTTGTTATTTAGTTGATAGATGGCATCATCCAATCGCAAATGCCAACCAGGTTCATGACTTTTTGCAAAACGCTTAACCAATCTATTGGTGCGTTCAACAATGCCATTAGCCTGGGGATAACAGGGAGTATGAAATACCCATCGAATCCCTTCTTCCTTGGCCCAATCTTGTACCACCGAAGCCGTAAAGTGTGAAACGTTATCACTCTGGATTTCGTCGGGAAGGGGAAGTGTGCTGAACCACCCTGTTAGGCCTTTCACTGTGTTGTCCCTGGTAGCTGGTTTGAAACTGCTGGCCATACTGAGGCTGGAGATAATCTCCACTCCTACCAGGACATATCTTTTCCCACCTGATGATCTCAAGGGCCCAATATAATCAAGCTGCCATGAATGCCACAACGCTTTCTTGTCCCGCATGTGTAAGGGAGGCGCCTTACTCGGATGATCTTTGCTGAGTCGTAGGCGACATTGTGAACAGGCAGTTACTATTTGTTCGCACAGCTTAACTGACACAAGCCACCCACCTTCCCGACACAGGTCAGGACGGCCTGTGCGGCCACGTTTAACATGTAACGATTCAAGTAAGCGTTCCCATTCCCGACCATCATCTACAATGTCAATTTGTTGCAGCCGCGTGAGGCCATCTACCTGTTGGTTGAACTGAGCAGTGATCGAGTTTGAACGATCGTGGCCTTTTACCCAAGCAATGTGCAATGGTCTCTGTCCTCCTATTTCCAACAGTTGCTTCCAATTATCTGTCTCCCAAACTGGGACTCTATTCACCTGCCAATCGTTGGCTGCCCAGTGTCCTAGCCATTCAGTGGCTCCTTTAAGAACAGCATATGACTCAGCGTAAAAGGAGGTGGCTCCATGTTGTGCAGCTAGTAGGACAGCTCTGAGTTCCCCTACCCTCCCCTATTTCAATTGCTCTTTCTCCCGTTGTTACTTCCAGTGCTACGGCCTTATATTTGCACTTATTTTTTTCACGGTGAGATGACGCACCAGTAAACCACACTCCTCTAAGATCACTGCTGTCCCTCAAAGGAGGTGCTTCTTGGATCGGAGATGGTCTGTTTGGTGGGGATTGGAACAATAGGGCACCATCTATATCCTTTGGTATCCTTGTGAAGTAGCCTTGGATACTTTAACACTGCCTTCAGAGACTGGCTTGATTTCATTAATGCCTTCTAAATAAGCATACCACTTTCGAACTGTAGGTCTCTGGGCAATGCCAGCTGGTGGTGGTGTCCCTTTAAGGACCACATCTGGGAGGCGAAAAGGTCCCAGGAAAGATCACACTCTGTTCTCTTCTTATCTGCTCTGCTCGTTGCAACGCTCGCACCAGGGACAGTAAACCCTTCTCCAGGTCTGAATAGCTGCATTCAGTATCATTGAAGGAGTGTGAGCAAAATTCTAATGGTCTCTCCGGTCCTGCTGGTCCCTTCTGCCATAAATTACAACGGGAACCATGTTCACTGAGCCCCCATTCTACATGGACAGGGTCAGTTGGATGTATGGGGCCAAGTTGTTGGAATAACCTTAGCTCCTTTATTAGTAATTGCAGAGCATTAGTGTGTTGTTCAGTCCACACCCAGGATTTACCCTTTTTTGGCAAGCTATGAAGGGGGCGAGCAATGATGGAAAAGCCAGGGATGTGTTTACGCCAATAACTTAAAGTTCCCAGGACCTGCTGTAACTCCTTCGTGCTGGAAGGATTCTGTCCATGTTCTATTTTTTCAGGGTATCCTGAGGGACAGAAGCAGCTCCCTTAATCCACCAGACCCCCAGGAATTTAACTTCCTGTGCGGGTCCCTGACACTTTGAGTCGGGTCTACGTGAGGCACCCACTAACACTTCTGCCCTAGTCATTCGCTGCTCTCCCGGCAACCAGAGGTTAATTTTTGCAGTGGGGCATGTTTTTACCACACCATCAATTCCTGTGAAGTTGACTCTGCGTCGGGTGGGATTTATACCTAGAAGTTGTGCTGTTTCGTTAGTGATTGCAGACATTTGGGCTCCGGTATCAATAATAAAATTTACCAATATCTTCCGGGGTCCAACAGGAATGACAATAACGGGTTCGGAGTCTTTATGAGAGCGCCATTGGATTGCTAGTACCTGCCCGACAGGGTTGCTCAGTGCCCTCCCCGGGGATAGGAGTGTTGTGGCTGGGACTCTGTCAAATCAATCAAGTTATGTTCCGGTGCAGAAGGCACAGTTTTCTCACGGCTTGGGGATTCTCTGGTTAGACTTTTCTCCCCAGCCGCATTATTCTTTCTAGGTAGAGATTGGACTAGCGTACGGAGATCTCCCGTAGGGTCACCGTGCAAGAATTGTCGGGGCACCCCTAATTGTAGGGCTTTACGCCACAACTCATTCCGGTCCTTATCAGGCTTAAACCTTCCCTCTGATTTAGGGTTTTGAGTGTGAGTTTGGACTTGGCGAACCTTTCGCGGGTGTTCGGAGGATTTCTCACTAGTTTGGCTGGCCCAGCCCATTCGGCGCCCATATTGATCTATTTCCTGTACATTCCAGGTGGGCATGTAGTGACGACGGCCCCGCCCATGAGCACCCCGAGCATCCCGTATACGATCTTGAGTGCGAACAAGGAACGGTTTCAGGCAATCGGGAAGACCACGGATGAGAGGGGCTAATCGATCCGGGTCGATAGGGGCTGACATTGGGGATTTCCGAAATTCCTCTCTGTCATACATGGCTTGCAGACAAGCTGCTTTCCGTACAGCCGCAAACAGATCAGAGTAGCCTGTAGCTCTAATCTCTAACGGCTCCCCCCTCTCTCGCGGATCCATACCCCTTGCCCAATAGGCTGCTCGAGCGGTTAGGGAATAATTATGATCCCCAGGCATAGTGGTTAAAAACACTCCTGGTCCCCAAGAGTCTCCTGCTTCTTCCTCACTCAGCATAATTCTGCCCCCCCCTTCAGAAGAAACTCGCCACACGTACTCAACAGCTGACTCTTCTGGTCGCCTCGAATATTTCTCCCTTATTTTTGTTAACTCGGTTGGTGTCCATGGAACGGTACGCACAGTGGTGTGAATTTCATCACCATCATCAACTGCAGTTTCAGTTTTAACCAGAGGACGTAAAGGAAAAACTTGGGATTTCAAAGTAAAAGTCCTTTCCTCCTCATCTTCTTCGTCATCCTCACTATTAGACAAAAAAATCTCCGGTCTGGGTTCCGGAATTTGGATAACACATTAACTTACGAATCTGTTGGACCTGGGTCGAGGGCTGCATTTTATCTAAGAGCCCGGTCACCCTTTCAATAACATTTTAAGTTGGCGATTTTCACTCCCAAGTTGAGCATTCCGGTTTCCTAAACATTCATTCTCACTCACAAGCTTATCGACTTGAGTTCTTAATCTTTCTCCTGTCTCCTTTTGCAAGGCTAATGATGACTTCAGCACCTCATTCTCCGATTTCAGGGTTGCATATTCTACAGCTGAAATCAGATTAGGAGCGGGGGTTTCTCTAGCTTCTTGTTGTGCACAAGATAAACAGGCGCCTAACACAGCACAAATCACACCCTTGCCTTTCCCCGCTCTGAGCTTCTGTGAAACCCGACGCTCTTCAATACGTTCCACCACTTTCTCTTCATCCTTCCAAAATTTTTGGGCCCACTCCTTCCCAGCCTGGGAAGGGGCACAATCATATTTTTGCAGCAGTTTATCCATGGCAATCCTGCCGACTACGCCAAATTCTGTTGCGTGAAACGGGGCCAAGCGGTTTTGGCAGAAGATAAACCCCCTTGCGTTCTAACACTCCTCACCGAGGTGGGAGGCCAGGTGCGGCTGGGTTTCAATTCTGAGTGATGCCCAATTCAGCACTATCAGCCCAATCGCGTTTAATATGTGTTAAACTATTACGATTTGGAGACACTAATAGTGGGCTGCACCTTCAGTCTAGTCGTGCTCCTGAACCAGCACGGCCTCTCTCAAGTTTTGGTCGCGTTCAGTGAGAAAGCGAAACGACTAGCTACTGAAACAGTGCAGTTTATTTAAACAACAGATATACAGGTTCTTTAGGATTGCCGGTGATAAATACACTGTCTGCAAAGCACGTGCAAATAAAGACATTGTTAAATAGACAAACGCGCGACAAAATTATAAACGATACAGCCTGGCTATAAATGTAGGGTAGAGATTCTCTAGAGAAATTTCTAGAGTCCCCGAGAAAGCACTCGGTGTAATCAAAGTCTTACCCAAAGGCGTCCTTATGAGGGGGAAGAAAGGCTCAGCCCGTCGACTGATCCCAGAAAACAGCGGTGGGATTCTTCGCGATGGTGTCTTCCCAGACATTCCCCCTCTCTTGGGCTATTTTTATATTATTTTTTTAACTTCAAAGTGGAGTTTGAGTGACTTTAGTCATATGTACTTTTATTATGATTAATGTACTCAAGGAGGAGTGTTCACACCTCGGGGGCGGATAGCCTCCGGGATGGAGGTGTGTTTTGATACATTGTGGTGAGCAAAGTTCGCACAAAAGGACAGCATTTCATCAACATTTGACGAAATGTTGGCTCGGGTGGCGTGTAAGCCGCTTATCAGTTCCGTAGTACCATCTCGTCCCCATATCTGCTATTCGTCACAAGGGAAGGCCACGGAACAAGCGCGTTCCGTTCCATCCCTTGTGTAGTTTCGCAAACAACCTTGTACAGGGAATCACAGCTGTTGCATTCTTCGTGTGCTAGCTGCGGCTGTATTCTACCTCAGAAGCCTCTTGATTTTATGACTTTCCTTAATGTGTGAACAATGCTGTATTTTTGTATTCTTGGCCAATTTAGTAATTATTCCACAAGAACACACATTGGTTGCCGATTTATCAACGGGTCTAATCACCACAGGCCAACTGTAATTAAAACCATCTATGTAGACTCTACCAAAGCGGACAAATACAACACTGATTGTTACAAAATTATGGAGCCAAATTCAGATTGCTGGCACAATTTCACTTTCATCAAACCTACAGTAGTGTACTGTATTTGGGGCTACAAGGGCACAGAATTGTTATTTGAATTTATGATTGACTCAAATACACCTGAACTTGCTGAAATGAATCCAGAACCTACACCCCACAAACTCTCAAAGGCTCTCTCTTCTAAGAGAAAAAAAAAAAACACCTCTCTCTTTTCTAAGCCCTCCATTAGACTAACTCCTTACATTTTCAACATTGGCTCTTACGTTATTAAACACACACAGGTCAACAACAGGTACTGTTTAATCCCACATATTCCCTCAAACGAGCAGAATGGTCAATGCAGATTAAAATCTCTGCGATCAAACCCACCTGCTTACCATTCCTGAGTACATCTTATGCAGAATGGTCAGCATGGTTACGCAAACGAACTCTTGCCACTTCACACGGACGGAAGAGGGATGCGACTGGTATCTTAGGAACAGGCCTGGGAGTCTTGAATAGTATAGATGCTGAGATACTTGCCAACAAACTAGTCACAACCGCTACTGATCTGGACAAATTAAGACATCCCCTACAGTCCTCTCTATTAGCATTGGGAAACCACCAACGGCTTTTATCGAATATATTGCCTCAATGGGAAGAAACGGGTGAAAAAGACCATCAGCTGATCACAGATGCACTTGGTACAACTCAAAGCAATGTTTCCTTGGCTCTTAGTTGTATCCAAGCCCAATTGTGGATGCAATCTATGACAGCCGCAATCATAAGGGAAGGTAAAGAAGGCACCTTGCCCACCGAAATTCGAAAAGTAATATGGGATAACGCAATTGAATTTGAGAAAAAATTTCAGTCCAGGTGGTATCTGGTTAATTTCACCTACGATCCCACTGAGAGCAAAGCCACAGCTTTTGTCTTAACGATACGCAATGCCTCCGTATACACCACATACCCAATCATCGCACTGGGGTTGAATCACCAAGGAGCTCTACTCTATCCAACACAGCACAGAGGTTGGGCACGACAAAATGAGACTAAATGGCAAACTGCTGATGTTGACGCATGCGTTTCACGAGACCAACAAGGATTCATTTGTGAGAGTAATACTCTCAAAGCACAAGACCTTTGTCTTGACACCAACCAGAATGTTTGTCACTTTGAGACACATCCCGATGAAACCCCAGAGACTGTGCTTGACTATATTGGGAAAGGGTGCGTTAGCATGAGGTCTCCCTGTAGTCTTGTATTCAGAGATGACATAGTAATCACTCAAATCTTTGTGTTTGAACTTTACTAACACAAAGTTACGGGATGCGACTTCAAATATTAAGCTCCTGTTACGTCTTTTCAATTGCTACAACCTAATTATACGTTGATTCGAGATTGTTGCCTACCCCTATCGGAATGAATCTCTCCCTGGTGAAGAAGCTGCTAAAACACAATGAATTGAAGCGACTCTTGAAAGAGGCCCAAGAAAATAGACAGACAACTTTGATTACCGTCCATCATCAGGTTGAAGAAATACACCAAGCGTTGGAAAGAGTGAAGAGAGGCGAAGGACATAGATGGGGAGATCCTCTTTTTGGATGGTCACCGACAGTTACAGGACTTTATAACAAGATGCTTCACTCTGTTGTTGTTTTACTAATACTCACTGTATTGTGCTTTGCTTAGACAATTGTTTTGCATGTTAGACTTTGGATTATGATGAAAAGTTTAAATCGCTTGATCACTCCGCGAGAAGGATTTCCACTTGATATCCCTCACCACAAGAACACATGTGATCTTTCTTATCAGTGTTGAGTACGTCGACCTTGACTGACTGTAGACAAAGCTTTCCCTGCAGGCTCTTTGGGCGGGGGACCCATCTCCAGCCATATGGCCATTTTTGTGCCTGGCGCGGCGCCAAGTTGGAAAGCGTGGCTTTGAGTCTGAAGGCAGCAGGAAAGCCCGCAGCCCCCAGGTCTGTGGGGCTACGCAAGCGGTTCCCAAAGAGCTTTAGAACAAGGCATAGTTTTCCCTGCTGACTCCTTGGGCGGGGGACCCATCTCCAGCCATAGGCCATTTTTGTGCCTGGCGCGGCGCCAAGTGGGAAAGGGTGGTGTCGAGGCTGAAGGCAGCAGGAAAGTCTGCAGCCCCCAGGTCTGTGGGGCTATGCAAGCGGTTCCCAAAGAGCTTTAGAACAAGGCATAGTTTTCCCTGCTGGCTCTTTGGGCATGGGACCCATCTCCAGCCGTATGGCCATTTTTGTGCCTGGCGCGGCGCCAAGTGTGAAAGGGTGGCTTTGAGGCTTGAAGGCAGCAAGACAGCCCGCAGCCCCCAGGTCTGTGGGGCTACGCAAGCGGTTCCCAAAGAGCTTTAGAACAAGGCATAGTTTTCCCTGCTGGCTCCTTGGGCGGGGGACCCATCTCCAGCTGTATGGCCATTTTTGTGCCTAGCGCGACGCCAAGTGGGAAAGGGTGGCTTTGAGGCTGAAGGCAGCCGCAAAGCCTGCAGCCCCCAGGTCTGTGGGGCTACGCAAGCGGTTCCCAAAGAGCTTTAGAACAAGGCATAGTTTTCCCTGCTGGCTCTTTGGGCATGGGACCCATCTCCACCCATAGGCCATTTTTGTGCCTGATAGGGCGCCAAGTGGGAATGGGTGGCTTTGAGGCTGAAGACAGCAGGAAAGCCTGCAGCTCCCAGGTCTGTGGGGCTATGCAAGCGGTTCCCAAAGAGCTTTAGAACAAGGCATAGTTTTCCCTGCTGGCTCTTTGGGCGGGGGACCCATCTCCAGCCGTATGGCCATTTTTGTGCCTGGCGCGGCGCCAAGTGGGAAAGGGTGGCTTTGAGGCTGAAGGCAGCAGGAAAGCCCGCAGCCCCCAGGTCTGTGGGGCTACGCAAGCGGTTCCCAAAGAGCTTTAGAACAAGGCATAGTTTTCCCTGCTGGCTCTTTGGGTGGGGGACCCATCTCCAGACGTATGGCTATTTTTGTGCCTGGCGCGGTGCGTAGTGGCATAGGGTGGTTTTGAGGCTGAAGGCAGCAGGAAAGCCCGCAGCCCCCAGGTCTGTGGGGCCAAGCAAGCGGTTCCCAAAGAGCTTTAGAACAAGGCATAGTTTTCCCTGCTGGCTCTTTGGGCATGGGACCCATCTCCAGCCATAGGCCATTTTTGTGCCTGGCGCGGCGCCAAGTGGGAAAGGGTGGCTTTGAGGCTGAAGGCAGCAGCAAAGCCCGCAGCCCCCAGGTCTGTGGGGCTACGCAAGCGGTTCCCAAAGAGCTTTAGAACAAGGCATAGTTTTCCCTGCTGGCTCTTTGGGCGGGGGACCCATCTCCAGCCGTATGGCCATTTTTGTGCCTGATAGGGCGCCAAGTGGGAAAGGGTGGTGTCGAGGCTGAAGACAGCAGGAAAGCCTGCAGCCCCCAGGTCTGTGGGGCTACGCAAGCGGTTCCCAAAGAGCTTTAGAACAAGGCATAGTTTTCCCTGCTGGCTCTTTGGGCGGGGGACCCATCTCCAGCCGTATGGCCATTTTTGAGCCTGGCGCGGCGCCAGGTGGGAAAGGGTGGCTTTGAGGCTGAAGGCAGGAGCAAAGCCTGCAGCCCCCAGGTCTGTGGGGCCAAGCAAGCGGTTCCCAAAGAGCTTTAGAACAAGGCATAGTTTTCCCTGCTGGCTCTTAGGGCGGGGGACCCATCTCCAGCCGTATGGCCATTTTTGAGCCTGGCGCGGCGCCAAGTGGGAAAGGGTGGTGTCGAGGCTGAAGGCAGCAGGAAAGCCCGCAGCCCCCAGGTCTGTGGGGCTACGCAAGCGGTTCCCAAAGAGCTTTAGAACAAGGCATAGTTTTCCCTGCTCGCTCTTTGGGCGGGGGACCCATCTCCAGCCGTATGGCCATTTTTGTGCCTGGCGCGAAGCCAAGTGGGAAAGGGTGATTTTGAGGCTGAAGGCAGCAGCAAAGCCTGCAGCCCCCAGGTCTGTGGGGCTACGCAAGCGGTTCCCAAAGAGCTTTAGAACAAGGCATAGTTTTCCCTGCTGGCTCTTTGGGCGGGGGACCC